>NC_025998.2:123034802-123244680 GCF_000442705.2 Elaeis guineensis
AAGGATAAATATATTTATTAATGTTGCTGCTAAAATCTACCCTAATTCAATCAAGTGCTTTGAGTTTGGTGCTTGGTCAGTGTAGTTTCTGCTTGGAGTCATTTGATTGGAGTACGAGATCAAATTTGCAAAATTAAAAAAAAAAAAAAGAGCAATGAAGGTTGCTGGACTTTATTCGGATGGATACCTCCGATACCTAAGATAGGTTGAGCTATGAAAAATAGCGGAGATCTAAGCAATCTAAAGTTGAAGAGAGTGTGAGGATAAGTGCTCGTTTGATTCATGAGAAGAAAATTTTTTTATTAAAATATTTTTCTGAAAAGTTGATTCTTGAGAATATGATGCTTGGAAAAGTGGTTTTGGTATGTTTGATTGATCATAGAAAAATGTTATATTCTAGAGTGCTATATATTTGATTGAATATTTATTTTTCTGAAATACTAAAATGCCTATTATATCTTTCATAAAGAAAAAACCTACTCTATTCTACTCATGGCTTTAAGTGCTTTTAAAAAAAAAAATCCCTATTCCTTCCTCATGGGAAAGCCAAAAACACATCTCACATGGATTTTTTTTCTCATAAAATATAGAAAATTTATTTCTATAGGAATGCCACTTTTCAATCTTTCTTCTTTGAAAAACTCCAACCAAACAAAAGAGGTTTCTTTATTTTTTTTTTCTATTGACCATACTTTCTCCTCTTTTATTTCTATCAACCAAATGAGTCCTAAGTATATCTAGAGATCCCTTGGATCTGGTTTATATAAAATGGAGGTTGATGTCGGTTTTCGCGAAGGACGAATGCTCACCTTAATTACTTGGCATGCAGTAACTACCCACATGTTATGTGCACCATGGACAATAACCGCATGGGACATGCTTTTATGGAGCTAAGTTGTAATTGCTTCTCGTTAGTGAGCTTTAACTATCTTTATTGTTTGTTTAGTGGAGGCTACCAAGCGTGCTTATGATGGTTAGCTGATTTAGTTGTCAATGATCAAATCTAAGCTCTATCATTTATCCCCTATTTTTGCAATTGAGCTGATTTCTTTAGATGATTATACTTCTTTAATTTTTGTTATAAAATATGTGTTCTTATAAACTTTCTTATGATGACCCTTTTAATTCCTTACATTCAATCAATGCACTAAATTTCTATAAAAATGAAAAATCTCAAAAATACTTCTTAAAGAGAAATAAATCATAACAATCGAAGCAATTATTAGAACTTTATGGGTAATAACACCAACATGAAGAAGAAGCCAGCATGATGCCATCCAGGATCTCTTGAATCAACTAGCTTGCAACCATAAGAGAATCGAGCTTGATGTGTTGCTTGCTATCATCGAGCAGCACCTTAATTTTTCAATTCTAACTCTGATTATTCTTGATGGGGAAGATCTCATAATCTCTCAAATTAGTTAGGGACCAAGTCTATAGGGGATGTCTCGTCCATCAAAGGCAGTATCTAAATCAGTGGCAAAAGTTAAAAAATGAATATTATCCATGATGGTTATGTAGAATTCAATTTTATCAAACCATCAAATATATTCTTATCACTTTATTAGAGATTTATCTTTTGTTAGAGTTCAGATTGATCTGAAATATATAAAATAAATCTTGATGTGTGTTAGTATGGGCCATATCCAAATAGGATTAATTAGATAAATTCCAACATTCTTCCATTTGGCCCAACCAAATACAAGTATCTTCATTTTAATTTTATAAAGTATTTCAAAAAATTTTAATAAAATTTTATAATGATTTAATAATTAAAAATTGATGTGGTCATATTTAAAACTTATTCCTCCATTAGGATATACATTGTATACTTGATTACAAATAATCATCGGTATGAATCATAGCGACAAATGTATTATCGATCAACATATGATCTTTCATGCATCACAATACTAATGATGTCTCATAACCAAGTTCTTTATATAGAATTTTATTTTATCAATAGATAAGACTTTATGCCTATTTCTTGATCATCTTTAGGTCACATGAAAAATAGCTGATCAATAAAAAATAAAATAAATTGAACTTTATTGTAAAATCTAATATGATGATTTTATATATAGTATCTAATATATATTAATTATAAAATGAGTTAATAAGTTTCTTATGATCCATATGATCTCTGAAAATTCTGTGAATAGATGCTTTAGTCAATGGATCTGCAATCATCAGCTCCATACTAATATATTCTATAGATACTATGTTTTCTTTTATTCTTTCACGAAGAGTAAAGTATTTAATGTCTATATACTTTTAATATTCTTCATATTGTTGAAGAATCTTATTGCTGAATTATTATTACAGTATATCTTGATCGGTCTACTAATAGAGTCAATAATTCTAAGTCCTGTGATAAGATTTCATAACTAGATGAGTTATGAGAAAATCTCATAATAGGCTATGTACTATATTTTCATAGTAGATATAGTGATAAAATCTTGTTTTATACTCATCCAAGATATAGCACCTTCTATAAGAAGAAAGATATATCTGGTGGTAGACTTTTACTGTCGGTGCATGCAGTAAAGTTCAAATCTAAATAGCCAATAACTTCAAGATGAATAGATCGTCTGTACGTGAGTATATATTCTTTTATATTCTATAGATAATGCATGACTTTTTATGTAGCTTTTCAATGCTCCATTTATAGATCATGTTGATATTGCCCCAGCATCGATATAGCAAAAGAAATATCTAGACACGTACAAATCTATGTATAATTCAAACTTCCAACAATAGATGCATAGGGTATGGACCTCATTTCTCTCTTTCGATCTCAGTTCTTGGATATTAAAGTTTATTAAGTTTATCACTTTTTACAATACGAGCACATCTAAGAGAATATTTGTTTATCCCAACTTTTTATAATACTTTAGAGATGTAAGTCCTTTGAGATAGTCCAAATAATTCTAAAGATCTATCTCTATGGATCTCAATGACGATAACATAAGCAACTTCATCCATATCTTTTATCTCAAAATTTTGAGATAGAAACTGTTTCATTTCTTTGAGTAAATCAAGATCACTACTGATAATTAAAATATCATCCACATATAATACTAAAATTATGAACTTACTTTCACTGACTTTTCGATATATACATTGATCAATAGTATTTTTTTTAACTCAAAAGAAGTGATTATCTCATTAAATTTGAGATACTGCTATCTAAAAGCCTATGTAAGTCTATAAATAAATTTATTTAATCTATAAATCATATTCTCTTATCCACTGACAACAAAGTCCTCGGACTATTTCATATAGACCTATTCTTGTAGATCATCATTGAGGAAGGCTATTTTTATATCAATTTGAAGTGGCTCTAAGTCAAAATAAGCTATTAAGGCTATGACAATCCTAAAAAAATCTTTTGAAGAAATAAAAGAATAGATTTTTTTTAAATCAGTGCCCTCCATTCGTATAAACCTCTTTACCACAAATCCATCTTGATATTATTCAATCTTATCATTGAGATTCTTTTTGGTCTTATGATGACTCCACTGGCGAATTCGATATAACAATCACCACCTCTCAGCGAGGGGTTGATGGTTGTTGCAAAGAAGGAAAAAAGAGGTGGTGTAAGGGGGTGGCCGAGATATGGGAGGAGAAACACAGAGGTGGAATGGTGGTGAATGGCTGGAGCTTGATCAAAAGCTAAAGGAGCAATTGAGCCAGTTGAGCTTAAGAGTCGCTACGAACCACAAAGAGGTGTTGAAGGCTCTGTCTTAGGCTCTAAGGAAAATAAAGGCTGCCTATTTGGACATTGCAGATAAGATGGTCTCGAAGAACCCCGAGCTGGCATTGATAGGCTCGTGTGTCTTGGTGATGCTGATGAAGGGTGAGGATGTATATTTGATGAATGTGGGAGACAGCTGTGCAGTTCTAGCATGAAAGCTAGAGCATGATAGTCTTGGTGATACTGATGAAGGGTGAGGATGTATATTTGATGAATGTAGGAGATAGCTGTGCAGTACTAGCACGAAAACTAGAGCCTGATACATAGAATTCAGTGGGAAAAGTGATGCAAGATTTGGAGCGAATGGAGGAGGAGTTGGTGCATGACCTTAAATCATATGATGGTGGTGATCAGATGGATGGAGTGCCAAGTTTGGCTACCCAGCAGCTAACCACAAATCTACTTGCAACCTATTGGTTGCACTCCTTCAAGTAGGTCAACTAATTTCTAGATATAGTTTTTATCCATAAAATTTAGTTCTTTTTTCATGGCATCCAATTATTATAAGGAGCTCACCATTCATGGCTTATAAGAATATCTCAAAATCATCATCCTTTTCACTCATATCAGTCACATCATATAATATGAAGGTATAGCAGATTTTTTTTATTCTAGTAGATCTCTAAAGAGCTGTCCCTTGATCTGCTTATGACGGTAGTTTAACAGTAACTTCAGTAATAGAAATCTTACAGGATGGAACTTAATGAGATGGTGGTCCTTCCTGAATATTATCCTGAGGAATAATTATAAGAATCATTACTTCAGTTTGCTTTTCAGGTTCAAAATTTATTTCTTATATTTTTTTCAAAGATAATATCTTGAGATTCTTTGCTCCCATTAAATATACCATCTTTTAGAAGTCTAGCTTTATTAGTTTTTACTATCTATGGCATATGAGATGAACAATAGAATCTATACCCTTTTGATCTCTTTGAATAATCGATAAAAAAATCATCAGTTGTTCTGAGATTAAATATCTTATTCTTACGGTTGTAAACTTTGACTTCAGCTAGACATCCCCATATATGCATATATGCCAAACTAAGTTTGCTACCAATCTATAATACATGAGGAGTCCTTTGAACTGTCTTAGTAGGGATCTTATTTAAGATATATATAGTTATCTTTATAGCTTCATCTCATAAATAAATAGGTAGAGTAGAATAACTTATCATAGTCTGAACCATTTTTTTAAGTATTTGATCCCTTCTTTCAACTATACTATCTTAATATAGTTTGCCAGGCATTGTATATTGATATACAATCTCTTGTTTCTTTAGAAATTTCACTAATGATCATGGTCTTTGTCCCATCTCAGTATATCTACAATAGTATTCGCTATCTCTGCATATCTGACTACTTTAATTATTTTTTTTGATTGTCTTTCTATTTTTATTTTGAATTTCTTAAAGGCCTCAAAGACATCAGTATTATTAACGAAAGGTATAAATACATATATCGTGAATAATTATCAATGAATGTAATGAAATATTTTTCACTTGTTAGACATGGAGAAAAAAAGTCTATATACGTCGGTGTGAATGACTTCCAAAGTTCTCTTATTCCTTCTAGTATTCTTTTTATATGTATGTCTATGTTGTCTTTATGCAATCAACACAAATCTCAAAATCAATGAAGTTTAATGATCATAAGATCTCATCCTTCATCCTTCACCAACCTTTTGAATCTCTCTTTGGAGATATGTCCTAATCTCCAGTGCCATAATGTAGAGAAGTTTTCATTAAATTTATCTCTTTTATTATAAGAAGAATTTGAAAGAAAAAAATACTTAAATAAATAATATAAAAATAATTTATAAAGGTCATCACATAGCAAACGAGAGTCAATAACTATAGAATCTTTTATTGGATCAAATTTAGAGTTTCTAAAAGAAACATGAAAACCAACTTTATCCAATGCTATTTCAAAAAACTAAAATTATAAAAAATATATATAAAAAAAATTCTATCCAAATCTAAGAGGAATCCAGAATCTATGACTATTCTATAGCATCCAACCACCTTAATAAGTGAATGTGCTTGGGTGACAATGGATCGTTCACTTCAATCAAAGACCTTTTTGATAGAAAGTCCTGCAAGTTGTTGGTGGCAATGTGCATAGATGCACTAGAGTCAATCCATCAGGTAAAATTAGAAATATTTACTAAATTGGATTCAAAATATATAAAAGAGTAAAGGGTATCTTTCTTTTTCAATCATTTTTCATATTTCTTGCAATTTTTCTTCAGGTGTCCCCTTCTTTTTATAGAAGTATTTAGTAACTTCATTAATATCTTCATCTAATGCTGCAATTAATACTTTCTTCCCTATTTTTTTGGTACACTTTTTTCTTTTCCTATTTTCCCACTAATCTGAAGTGAAGCAAAGTTTATACTCTCTGTTTTCTCTCCTCTCAATCTCTCCTCCTCTTGCAGACATTTGGTCGGTAATTAATTAAATATCCAATCTTTATTATGTGTATTATAGAAGATCTTAAAGAGATTATATTCTGATGGAAAAGAAATGAGAATAAAATAGACCAAGAAGACATATAATATAGAAACCTTAATATCATTTAACTGTATTGCCATATCCCTTATCTCCATGATATGCTCATGTGTACCAAATTTTCTTGTATAGTTTGTAGAGACTAATCTCATCATTAGGATGCTACTCTTTGCTTTATCAGAGTTTACGAATTGCTACTTCATAGCACTTAAGAAATCACATACCTTGTCATATAAAGAAATAGATTCTCTAATATGTCTGATCACGTTGGATTTGATTAGGAACAAACTGAGGTGATTGGAATGCTCTCATTTTTCAAAAAAGTTCTTCTATTTTGATATATTTTTATCCATAAGCAGTGAAGATTCATCCACTCGAAACACTAGATCAAAGTCAACACATTCTAATATAAGCATTATTCTCTTTTTCATTCAAAAAAAATTGATTCACTAAGAAATTTTTTTTTCCTATGCTGCTATTAATCACTATGGGAATTAATGCTGCAAAAGATGCATGCTTACATTATCATCAAATAATAAGATCAAATAAACTTTATTCAAAATAAATGAATTTCTTGATATTTAACTTTGGCAAACAACTAAATGCATCATTATGTTTCTCTTTTGGATGGGTGATATAACATGCTAGTGGCTATACATATTTAGTGATATATCATATCATTAATGAACCTAACAAGACATGCACATTAGGTACAAACAAATATTATAATATTATATTTTAAATATCGAATATGAAGATGCTCCTTTGGGAGTGAATCAATACTTCAGTAGTTTAGACATAACTATAATATTATTAAAACTTTATTAGATCAATTATATTTATTTAGAATTGTTCATTATAGAAAGTTTCTAGTTTTAAGAGTTCACAGTCACTTTGGTGACCACACCAAAACAATCAAACTAAAAACTTACAGTTCTTTATAAATAGTATCAATAAACTTTACATGCAAAATAAGACATAAATATATCATCAAAGATATGATAATAGACCTATAATATTTTATTAGTATATAAATAAATTAAATAGCATATAAAAAGCATGCGATGTAAAAATTTATGGATTTTTATGTAATAAAATCATATGATAGAGATCTTATCATAACTATCATGAGACCTTTATGTAATAATTTATTACCAAAAGTAAATAATAATCAAGGGTCTTTATGTAACAAACTCTATTATAGAGATTAAAATATAATTTTACGAGAATATTTATATAAACAGTGCTATATCAAAGGCTTAATTGTAAAACTCAAATCAAAACAAAATGGCTCAACTTGATTTAGCCTTAAGGGGCTAGTGGGTTGGGATTTAACTCTGATGTATCTAGATTCAAGTTTATGGGTCGAAACTCGAAACTCAAAAACTTAAACCCACTTCATCTTCTTTTCCTTTCATTGATAACGAGATAAGGGGAACACTATGGCTGGCGACCCTCCCTTAATCAACCTTTATCGATGGGTCACTGGCCATTCCCAAACACCAGCAACCATCTCCCAACCGTTGGTGCTGATGACTAGTCGATCTTGTGGGAGATCAGTTGAGAAGGAGGCCGCCTAAAATCAATGCTCCTCTCCACCACATCCTGGCTAGTGGTCATCAGAAACACCCAATCGGCGGATCACTGTCCTCTCCCTAAGAGCCATCACCTTTTTTCCCAGCGATTGAGAGGGCGAACCATCAGTTAACCGAGATCCGATGGTTCTTTCCTCTTTTTTCATCCTGTTGCCCAATAAGATTAGCAACCCAAGAGGAGGGGTGCATTAGATTCTTTAGAAACTTTTATCAAATCTCAATTAAAATAATAATATGCTTCAAATTAAGCTAACTTGAGTGATTGTATGGTGCATGCAATGTATTACAGTGAAATTAAGATATAAAAAAAAAAGCAATGCAAGATTTAAAATAATATAAAGCAAAAATTAAAAGCAAGTAAAGCGAGCAAGAGAAGGCATAATACAAACTTAAAAAAATTTTAGTGATTCGGTGCAACCTTATACCTACATCCACTCTCCAAGCTCTCATTAGAAATTTTACTATAATCAGCTCGATCATAGTGTGTTTATTTTATTCAGGCTTACAAATAAATTTAGTTAATTTTTTGAGATCACCAACTAAAACCTTTACACTGATTATTTTCTGGATTCACAATCAATCCAGATAATTTTGCAGGATCATCAACTAAAATCTTATAAGTCTAATTTTGAGCTTGGATGGGCTTAACCTAAGTTTCTTTTACCCCAAAAAAACTTATAAAGAAAATTCTAAGATATAAAATAGAAATTTCAGCATAAAATAAATAAAAAATAAAACTTTTTTGGGTATGGAGAAATTACTAATGAGTTGGTTCTTTTGAAGCTTGAATTTCTCTTAATGATTGAGAGCATATAGTAGATGATGGAGAAGATCACTTTTGATAGCTCATTGAATTTTTAGTACAAATTTTTTTTCTTTTTTTCTTTCTTAAGGATATTTAATAAACACTCTAAAGAATGATGTATTTTTTTTTCAATCCTCTTCTCTTGGCTCTTTATTGAGTTTGGAAGCATTTAAATCCTTTACAAAAGCCAAACTAACCATTTCTAACCGTTAGGAATTAAAAACTAGCTATTAAAAATTATTTGAAGTGAATTTAAATTTTTGCAGAACTAGCTGTTAGAGTTGGAGTCGACTCGAGCAAGTCCAGAGTCAACTCAAGTAGATCTAGAGTCGACTCAAAGATTATAGGAGTTAGCTTGAGGACTACACTTATAAAATGTATTCTTTTATTTTTCTAAGAGAGTTGACTCAAGTTTTTCAGAAGTTGACTCGAGCTCTATACCATTTGATTTCAATGTGCTAGAGTCAATTTGAAACCTCTTGGAGTCAATTCTAAGCCTTCTTTACTTGATTTTTCATAATGTATCTTTGTCCAATTATTTATTTTTACTTTCAAAATATTTCAAATACTTCTTTAACTTTATAATTTATTTTTTTAAATTTTTTCATATTTCTTTAAATATTCAAGCTCATTATGCTCCTTATAAAATAAATTAATTCCTTGAAAAACATGCATTCATTAGTATCATATTCTAAAGTTTTATACTTATCAAAATCAATCCTAGAATCAACAATCTTTCTTTTTGATGATGATAAAATTTTGAGTATATACAAAATAAAATATAGTATAGTTCTAAGATTCATATCAATTTATGCATAATTCACATGAAGTAAATAAGTGGATACATTGAAAATATACTTCATGAGCAAATCATAAAATATCATATTAGCTCAAGCATATACTTATAGTGTGGTTTTAAAATTTATGTCAATTTATGCATAATTCATATAAAGTAAATAAATAGATACATTGAAAACATACTTCATAAATAAATCATAAAATATCATGTTAGCACAAGCATATACTTAATGTATCCTCTTCTTTTTTTTTTGATAGCATCAAAAAGCTCAAGGGAGGAAATGGATAGAATCATCAAAAAGCTCAAAATAACCCTTCTTTCTTTTCTCTTCTCTCCCTTTTTGAATTTTGAATAAAAACTTGGCTAGTTTTAGAAAATCAATTTTAGCTTTTGATTCCAATTGCTTTAGTTTTTGAGTGATAAAGATGAATTATTTAAATTCTACTATTTGAAGAAAGATAAAATATTTCCAAAATGAAGGAATTAGATCAAGATTGATAAGTCATGATAGGGCTGATACCAATTCAAAAAAAATATTTTTTTTCATTATTTTAAGGAGTATTAATGAATTAAGTTCAGCAAAGGTGTATCATATCAAGATTATAGTCATACAAGATCAGATTTGAGACAAACATAATCTTTCTTTCTGCCAAAAGATAGATCAATGAAATACAAGGCAAATAATAAGATGTCTGATATCACATAAAATGAAATTTAATTTTATTCCTTTAAAGATCCTTAATTGTGATAATTTCCAAAAAATATTTTCTTGATATCAATTGTATTAAAATTCAAATCAAACAATAATTTTTTTAAAAAAAGTTTCTTGATACTAATTAAAAATTTAAAAAAAACATTTGTGAAATTCATTTTTCAATAATAATTAATCTGAGCAAAAAATATTTTTCAAATTCAGTTTGATGCCAATTTTCAAGGACTTAAGCAGATCATATATATATATATATATATATATATATATATATATATATATATATATATATATATATATATATAGAAAATTCATTTATTGATGCTACTTGATTGTCAAAAGTGATAATAGAATCAAACCATGCAAAGTATAAATAAAATTTTCAAAATAAATCAAATGAACAAAACCACATAAATACTCAAATAGATCCATATGACTAAATCAATGAAAGAAAAGTATAAATGCTTAATAATTTTTCTTATTGAGTTCAAAAATGATCTCCCCTCTTTTTTTTAATAATAAATATCAAAAAAATTTATTTTTCTTAATTCTCTCCCTTTTCTTCCAAATCATGCATATTTATTTAATTTTAAAAAAATATATTTGACAAAAATATATTTTTCTTTTCCTGAATTTGGTGAACAAAGTAAATACTCAATTAAGCAAATACACATAAATATAAGCATCAAACACATTGTATTTTTATAAAAAATTATATTTCATTGAATTGCAAAATATGATTATAAAATGTGATTATATATTTTTTTTCAAAAATCACGATCAACGCTATAGGGCCAAGAGTTGGCTCATGATCAATATAGAAAACAATTCAAGGAGTTATGATCCAAGAAAAATTAGCTCAAAAAAAGTATTGATCAAGAATAAATCAAATCATTGATCAAAAATGACATTTAAGTCAGATTAGATGAATTAATTTGGGAGAATTGAGAATCAATACAAATTTGATCAAATTAAGGGAGAATCTAGATGAAGGCTCTCTGGGTAAGGTTCACTAGGAAATTTTCAAGGCTCTAAAGACGATCAAACTAAGGTGCAATCTTGAAAAGCAATAATATAAAGTACACAATCTTTTATGAATAAGTGTCTTATCTTAATGTTCTTTGAACATGCAAAATTTTTAGAGGTTTCAATGACTAGGTATCTTATGAGAATGATAAATTTTATTTCATAAGATTTATACATATACAATTTCTTATACAATCAAGATTATTTTGATTTAGATTTCTCAAATAATTTGCAATCAAAATAATATGATATAAAGAATGTAGCCCAGCTATGCAACCCAAGAGGAGGGGGGGTGAATTAGATTTTTAAAAATTTAAAAATTAACTTACAACTATGAGGATTATTTAACAATGAGCAAGATAAATGTGGAGAGTAAAATTTATACAAGGTATAAAAGTTGGATGCAAGAATGTAAGAAGATAAGAAAATTTAAAAGGAGAGCAAGTAAGCACAACACAAACAAAAAGATTTATAGTGGTTCGGTGCCAACCTTATACCTACGTCCACTTTCCAAACTCCTACTTGAAAATTCAAATCCACTAAATCGTATTCAATCCGAATACAACGTCGGAACCTCCGACTCTAGCTATTTCAAGCTAGAATACTTATTTTTCGGATACAAGCCAACCCAATACAATCCGATTCAAGGTTCGGATCAATCTTTTCATATTTTGAAACCCTTCCAAAATAAAATATCAACTCAAAATAGAGTATAGCAGTTAATCACACAGAAATACAGATGTAGCTCCTTTAATGAGCAAATAAAGCTTTAAATATACTTTATATAATAAAAATGAAGCTCTTCTGATTTTTTTCAAGGTGGTTGAAGACTTGAATGAGCTTTTGAGGGGTTGGTGAACTTGAAATAAAAGCTTTTTGAACTTTTAAGAGGACTCTTGCTTAGGGTTGAAATGAATGCTTGAAGAACCTTTTCAAAACATTGTTTATTCCCTCCTTTAAGTACCTTTTATAACTCCAAATAATGGTGGAGAGTAATCTGGACTGAAATAGAGCCGTTGGAGCACATTAAATGGGCATTAAATATAGCCAAAACGAGCTGAAAATTAACCGTTACAGAATTTTTTCGTCACAGGGGTTGACTCATACTCATGAGTCGACTCATAGGATCAACTTCTGTGGCACAGAACAGAAAATGACTGTTCTGTAATTTTGACCTACACAGCAGCAGAGGTCGACTTATAGGGTCGATTCATGCTCAAGGGTCGACTCATGGGGTCGACTCACAGAGTGTGCCAGCCAAAGAATTCAGCGTGCCGTTAGCCCCTTTTGCCATGAGTCAACTCATGGGGTTGACTCAAATATATAAACATGATTTTCTTTTAAAATATATATTCAAAAATATTAAAATTACCTTCAATAGATTACAAATCTTGTGTTTTTGCTCTTGAGGTTTCCGAATCAGAACTTGATAAAATTATGATTTTGCCCCTGACATACAATAAATCTTTTTTCAAGCCAAAATCATTAGTAACCCCCTCAAATGCTTTGCAATCATCAAAATCAATTCAAGGAGCAACAATCTCTCCTTTTTTGATGATGACAAAATATTTGAGAAAAAGCATATATAAAGCATTGAACATGAATTTGAAATTTATGATGATGCATCACTTCAATATCATAGCCAAGTATTTGAACGAAATACATCATAAGCAGTTTGAAGATCAATTTAAAATTTACTTTAAAAATTAGATAAAAAAGGAGCTGATGATTTTGGTTCTTTGACACATTTACTTAATAATTTTGTTTATTACTAATTTCTTTATTGCTTATTGCTCATTTCTTTATTGCTTATTGCTCTTCTTGAATTGATTTTGATGATTACAAGGTGTTGGATATAAAATACCCCCCAACCGAAGTTCGTGACGAGAGTGACCCTCCGGGGATCCAACTGACTTTCGACCTCTGGCAACGTCTCTTCAAACCTCCTAGGCAGCCGAGCCTCCGCCACACTCCCAAGCTTTGTCGACGGGCAGGACCCCGCCAGCGTCGACCGGATTCTTCGCAACGTCCGGACTCCTACAAGAGCTGGACCTCGCCCCCGACTCCAACTGCAGGCAGACTTCGTCCGGACTCCTACGGGAGCCGGACTCCGCCCCCGACTCCAACCGCAGGCAGACTTCGTCCGGATTCCTACGGGAGCCAGACTCCGCCCATGACTCCAGCTGCAGGTAAACTTTGTCCGGACTCCTACGGGAGCCGGACTTCGCCTCTGACTTTAATCACAGGCGGACTTTGTCTGGACTCCTACGGGAGCCAGACCTCGCCCACGACTTCACCTGCAGACCCCGTCCGGGCTCCTACGGGAGCCGGACCTCGCCACGGACTCCAACTGCAGGCAGACTTCGTCCGGACTCCTACGGGAGCCGGACTCCACCCCCGACTCCAACTGCAGGCAGACTTCGTCCGAACTCCTATGGGAGCCGGATTCTGCCCACGACTCCAGCTGCAGGTAAACTTCATCCGGACTCCTACGGGAGCCAGACTTTGCCTCTGACTTTAATCGCAGGCGGACTTTGTCCGGACTCCTACGGGAGCCAGACCTCGCCCATGACTTCACCTGCAGACCCCGCCCGGGCTCCTATGGGAGCCGAACTCCGCCTTCGACTTCACCTGCAGACCCCGCCCGGACTCCTACGGGAACCGGACCTCGCCCACGACTTCACCTGTAGACCCCGCTCGGGCTCCTACGGGAGCCGGACTCCGCCCACGACTCCAGCTGCAGGTAAACTTTGTCCGGACTCCTAGGGAGCCAGACTTTGCCCCTGACTCTAATTGCAGGTAGACTTCGCCTAGACTCATACGAGAGCCAGACCTCGTCTCCGACTCCGGCCGCGAGAAGACTCCGCCCGGACTCCTACGGGAGTCGGGCTTCATCCCCGACTTCGACCGCTGGTAAACTTCATCCGGACTCCTACGGGAGCCGAATTTTGTCCCCGACCTCAATTGCAGGTAGACTCCGCCCGGACTCCTACGGGAGCCAGACCTCGTCTCCGACCCCGGCTACGGGAAGACTCCGCCCGGACTCCTATGGGAGCCAGACCTCGTCTCTAACTCTGACTACGGGAAGACTCCGCCCGGACTCCTACGGGAGCTAGACCTCGTCTCCGACTCCGGCTACGGAAAGACTTCGCCTGGACTCCTACGGGAGCCGGGCTCCATCCTCGACCCCGATTGCTGGTAAACTTTGTCCGGACTCCTAAGGGAGCCAGACTTCACCCCTGACTGTGATTGCAGGTAGACTTCGCCTAGACTCCTACGGGAGCCAGACCTCATCTCCGACTCCGGCTGCGAGAAGACTCCGCCTGGACTCCTACGGGAGCCGGGCTTCATCCCCGACTTCGACTGCTGGTAAACTTCATCCGGACTCCTACGGGAGATGGACTTCGCCCCTGACTTTAATTGCAGGTGGACTTCATTCGGACTCCTACGGGAGTCGGACTTCGCTCCCAGCTTCAATCGCGAGAAGACTCCGCCCGAACTCCTACGGGAGCCGGGCTTCATCCCCGACTTCGACCGCTGGTAAACTTCATTCGGACTCCTACGGGAGTCGGATTTCGTCCCCGACCTCAATTGCAGGTAGACTCCGCCCGGACTCCTACGGGAGCCAGACCTCGTCTCTGACTCCGGTCGCGAGAAGACTCCGCCTGGACTCCTACGGGAGCCGAGCTTCGTCCCTGACTTCGACCGCTGGTAAACTTCATCTGGACTCTTACGGGAGCTGGACTTCGCCCCTGACTTTAATTGCAGGTAAACTTCATCCGGACTCCTACGGGAGCCGGACTTCGCCCCTGACTTTAATTGCAGGTGGACTTCATCCAGACTCCTACGGGAGCCGGACTTCGCTCCCAGCTTCAACCGCGAGAAGACTCCGCCCGGACTCCTACGGGAGCCGAGCTTCGTCCCCGACTTCGACCGCTGGTAAACTTCATCCGGACTCCTACGGGAGCCGGATTTCATCCCCGACCTCAATTGCAGGTAGACTCTGCCTGGATTCCTACGGGAGCCGGGCTTCGCCCATGACTCCAATTGCAGGCAGACTCCGTCCGAACTCCTACGGGAGCCGGACCTCGTCTCCGACTCCAGCTGCGGGAAGACTCCGTCCGGACTCCCACGGGAGCCGGACCTCGCCCTCGACTTTGACTGAAGGAAGACTCCATCCGGACTCCCACAAGAGTCAGACTCCGAGCTCCTCTCAGACGGGGGTCTAGCCACCTCTCTCCGCCAGACACTCCGGCCGAACTCCGACCGACAGGCCTGGACCCCTTGGCAGGCCGCAGCAACAGCCACGACTCTGCTCCACCTCCTGCGACAGATTCCGCGCGGCTCCATCACTCTCTGGTAGGCCGCGATAACGGCCACAGCACTGCTCCACTTCCTGCGACGGATTTCACGCGGCTCCATCGCTCCCTGGCAGGCCATAATAATGGCCACGATCCTGCTCCACTTCCTGCGACGGATACCACACGATTCTTCCATCCTCTGGCAAGTCGCGACAACGGACACCGCTCCACTCCCCGCGGCAGACTCCATGTGGCACACCCCGGTGATAGCCACAGGTCCACTCCACTACCCTTCGCCACAAACTCCTCCTGACCATGGGCAACCCACTGCCAGACGGTTACAAACATCACTATCAGTCTGTTGCTCCCTCCTCCTATAAAAGGGGGACCCCAGATACGTTATTCTCTAAGTTCTATTTTCTATCCCAAAACTCTGCTAAAATTTTTGTTCGAGCATTCCATTCTTGTTGAGGTAGAGAACTGACTTGAGCGTTGGAGGGTCTTGTCGGAGCAACCTCACCTCCGGTTTAGACTTCTTTTGTAGGTCCCGGCGGCGATCGCGACTCCCTCGACTCCAGCTTCTCCGACGCAAGCGAATTTTTGCACCAACAGGATTGGTGCTAGAGGAAGGGCGAACCTTCGCAGTACCCTTGTTCTTAAAGGAGCGCTCAACGGGATTGCCCCCGGGCATCTTTTTCGACGCCCTCTCCTCCTTCCTCCACTTGGTCTTTGCCCGATGCCTCCCCGCAAGACATCCACACGGCGATCCACGGCCTCCGCGGTCAGATCTCAGGCTTCGGCTTCACCTCCAGTCTCCCAGCCTCTACCTCCTCCTCCGGCAATGGCGATTGGCACGAAGTAATTCGACCTACTGGCGCAGCAGGTCAAAGGCCTCACCGAAGCTGTGCAGGCCATGCAACAGCAGCAGCAGCTGCAGGCATCAGTGCGCCTGGAAAGAGTGTCACCAAAACGTCAGAATCCGACGACGGGGCGGCCACTTGGGCCGGCCGCCCCGTCTTTCCTGGGGAGACGAACCTGAGGGTGGAGAGCCCTCAATCAGACCACGACTCCACCCCTGGGAGATCTCTTCCCCCATTCTGCCAGAGGACCCTCGAGACCTGTAGTCACGAGGATTTTCTGGACCGGAGGCTCCAGGAAATGAACCGGCGGATCGAAGAACTCCGCCACGCTCCTCCCGCTTATGGTGAGGATATTTGTACTGACCCCCCCTTTTCTCAAATGATCATGCAGGAACCGATCCCGCCAAACTTCAAGCTCCCCCAATTTGAAAGCTACGACGAGACTTCGGACCCGATCGATCATCTAGAGGCCTTCCGAACGATGATGCTGCTTCACGGTGCGCCCGACGCCATTCTGTGCCGAGCATTCCCATCCACCTTGAAGGGAGCGGCGAGAAACTGGTACTCGATGCTGAAGTCGGGTACCATCTTTTCCTTCGATCAGATGAGCCATCAATTTGTGGCCCATTTCGTCAGCAGCCGGCACCCCCGGAAGGGTTCGGAGTCCCTCATCAATATCAAGCAGAGGGAGGGGGAGTCCATTCGGGCCTACATCAACCGTTTCAATGTCGCAGCGCTGGAGGTCCGGAATTTGGACCAATCGATAGCAATGGCCGCTTTGAAGGGCGGCCTTCAGAAGA
This sequence comes from Elaeis guineensis, assembly GCF_000442705.2. Taxonomy (NCBI): domain Eukaryota; kingdom Viridiplantae; phylum Streptophyta; class Magnoliopsida; order Arecales; family Arecaceae; genus Elaeis; species Elaeis guineensis. The sequence continues at coordinate 123,051,962 of NC_025998.2, forward strand.
ATGACCTTTTGTTCTCCCTGGAGAAGAAGTACCCCAGGGATTTTGCTGATTTGTTGGCTCGAGCTGAAGGGTACGTCCGAGTGGAAGAAGCCTTCAAAATGAAGGATGAGGAGACCGCGAGAGAGCGACAGACGGGAGACTCGATTAAGCCCGCAGTCGAAAAAGGACCGAGAGAAGCTCGGCCACGTTCTCGAACCCCTCCTGGGCACAAGCGTGTCCATACTCCTCCCCGGGCACGTAGGCAGAGAGGTCCGGATCTCGGGTTTCGGTGGGGTTCTCCACCGAGAAAATTTTGCAACTACGCCCCCCTCAATGCCTCGAAGATCCAGGTACTGATGGAGGTCAGGGAGCAGCTCCCTAGGCCGGAGAGGATGCGCACACACCCCAGGAAGCGCAACCCCAACAAGTTCTGTCTCTACCATCGTGACCACGGTCACGACACGGAGAAATGCATCCAGCTCTGAGACGAGATCGAGGAACTCATTCGATGAGGTCGACTCGATTGGTTCATTCGACGCCGGCCTGAGGGTAGAGAAGATCGGCCAAGAGCCCTGTCGCAACCTGAACCGCCAAGGAGGGAGGAGCAGCCCGGAGATCGGCCTCCGATCGGGACCATCGACTCCATCACCGGAGGGCCTCAAGGAGGAGCAGACCTTCCGCGACCATGGAACTCGAGAAACTTGTAAATGTACTACTCACGACTTTGCTTTGAATCAAAAGTCCTTTCGACTTTGCATGTCTTTCTTTTTTGGCATGGATTTGTTACGATTGGGGACGACCCCTTCAAACAATTAAAACAAGGTCATGTTAGGAACAGGAGGAGAATCTCATCCTAACATGAGCAAAATGAAAGTCCGATTTTTTTAAGATCGGATCGGAGGAGAGACCCATATAACGGTCCTCGAGTGCCCCCATGGTCATGTTAGGAACAGGAGGAGAACTTCGTCCTAACATGAGCAAAATGAAAGTCCGATTATTCTAAGATCGGACCGGGGGAGAGGCCCATATAACGGCCCTTGAGTGCCCCATGGTCATGTTAGGAACAGGATGAGAACCTCGTCCTAACATGAGCAAAATAAAAATCTGATTATTTTAAGATCGGATCGGGGGAGAGGCCTATATAACGGCCCTTGAGTGCCCCCAGGGCCACGTTAGGGACAGGAGGAGAACCTCACCCTAACTTAGGCAAAGTCAAAGGCCCAGTTCTTTTAGATCGGATGGGGGGAGAGGCCCTACAATGCCCTTATGCGCCCCCACAGCCATGTTAGGGACAGGAGGAGAACCTCGCCCTAACACGAGCAAAGTCAAAGGCCCGGTTCTTTTAGACCGGATGGGGGAAGAGGCCCTACAACGCCCTTATGCGCCCCCACAGCCATGTTAGGGACAGGAGGGGAACCTCGCCCTAACACGAGCAAAGTCAAAGGCCCGGTTCTTTTAGACCGGATGGGGGGAGAGGCCCTACAACATCCTTATGCGCCCCCACAGCCATGTTAGGGACAGGAGGAGAACCTCGCCCTAACATGAGCAAAGTCAAAGGCCCGATTCTCTTAGACCGGATGGGGGGAGAGGCCGAATAGCGCCCACATACACCCCCACAGCCATGTTAGGGACAGGAGGAGAACCTCGCCCTAACATGAGCAAAGTCGAAGGCCCGGTTCTTTTAGATCGGGTGGGAGGAGAGGCCCTTACAACGACCCTTATGTGCCCCCACAGCCCCATTGGGAACAGGATGAGAACCTCATCTTAACCTGAGCTGAGATCGACTACGTCAAGAACAGAAGGAGAACCTCATCCCGACGATGACAAAAACTCGGCCACCCAACCAAATTGGATAAAGGGAAAAGTCCCCTCAATGGCACCTCTACACTTCTACGCGACCCCACAAAAAGCAAGGGGAGGACCCTCGCTCGGAAAAGAGGAGGAAAGTTAAAAAGGAAAGCGACAAATTACATCGGCTATAGATGAAAAATAAACCACACCAAAGACCTAGGGAGCCTCGTCTCAACAAAGACGGGAAGGCTCTCGACACAGGTCAGAAAAATAATGACCCCTTCGAGGTAATACGGAGTTCGGACCATCAAGCTCGAGCCTACGGCCATGGACGATAAGAAAAGCAAATCAGCATGGCGACGACTGGGCACCTCCAAACGACGTCAACGTCAGACAAGTCAAAAGATAAAAGAAGTTCGGCGGACGATAATTTAATACAATACGTGGACGAGGTAACCCAAAATTTCTTTTTCATTCTATTTGCGAAATATACACCACGAAGCCTAGAGGGCCAAAGGAAGAAAGGCAAAACCACAAGAACAAAACAAAACAACAAAAGAGAAAATATATGCATGGAAAGATGGAAGGCCAAAAAGAGCCCTAGGAAAGCTCTGCTCCTTCCGACCTCGAATTATCTGCTTCACCCCTTATCCAAGACTGCCTCAGATTTTTAACTTCTTCTTCTAGCTCTCTCTTTTTCAGCAGCGCATCCTGGAGCACCCGACGGAGTCGCTGGCTTTCGTTCTCCGCCTCTCGATGCCTCTTTCTCAGGACCTCAGATTCTGCCTCCGTATCCTTGACGGCCTGCTGCTCACATGCCAGCTGGATCTTCAATTGCTGCAGCTCGACCGTCCTCCCCCCAAGGGCGATAGAAAGCTCTTCTGTAGTTCTTCTCAGGGATTGGAGTTCGCTGGAATCTCGAGCGGAAGCGAGCTGAACCCTGCCAGCCAACTGCCTTTGAAGACGGGCAACTTCGTCGGTCGCCACTCTGAGTCTCCCTTTGTATTCATCCACCTGCCTGCGCCAGCCGGTCTGATGCACGTCGTAACCCACCTCGGTATCTTGAAGCTGCTGCTGAAGGTCGGAGACCTTCTTCGACCACTCCCGATCGCCGTCGACCCGAGCCAAGAGCCGGGATGAACTTTCCTCCAGCTGGCCAATCCTCTCCTGCGCAGCTGACAGTTCCACCCTGAGAGCACTGATCTTGGCAGCTTGAGCCCAAATTCGATCGCTGGCGCTCTTTTTGTGTTCCTCAAGCTCCCTCACGAAGTCCGCCTTCCTTCGGCTGTACTCTATGATCCCCTTCACGTGGAGATTCCGAAAGCGGGTGGCCTCCGAGGTGGCTTCAGAGTAACCCTCCCTCAACCTGCGAAACTCGCCTTCCATCTTCTTCGACCTTTTTATCAAATGAAGAACTTTCTTCTTCAGCCACTGGATCGTAGACTTCAGCGGAATCCCCAGGGGCTGGGGAAGTACTTCGACAGGACACTGCCATCGGGAGACAAAAGCGTCAAGGCGCATCTCATCGCAGAAAGAAAAACAAAAAGGGGGAAGGAAGAAAGGAGAAGCCATCCACGATGAAAAATTCAACTTTATTGATTGAATGTTTCTTAGAGACAAAAAGAAAAGAAAAAATTACAGTAAAAGAAAAATACAAGGTCGGAGGTCTCAGACCTCTGCGGTAGGAGTTGGGGAGCTCGGTGTCCCTGGAAGGAGGGCTACGGTAGCAGTAGCGGCAGGAGAGGGGCCGGCCTCATCTTCAGACTCCTCACCCAAGAAGCTGAGGTCGAGCTTGGGAAATTTCCTGGCCACCTTCTCCTGGCAGAGCTCGAACCCCTTGATGAATGCTTCCTGGCCGAATCGGATGTTCAGATCCCTCATCTCTGCGGAGGTCTTGAACTCCTCTACCGCAAGAACCCTGACCTCCGAGACCAGGATCGGAATCTGCTCCGTCAAATTGGTGACCTCGACCTCCGCCTTTCTCACCGTCTCCTCCGAGGTCTGCTTCTCTTCCTCCCGGGCCTGCTTTTCTTTCTCCAGGACCTCTTGGAGGGCAACTACTTCAGCGGTCTTTTCTTTGAGACGGGCGACTTCGGCCTGGTGACGCTCCTCCGCCTGGATGGCGTCCCTCCTCGCCCGATTCGTCGCCTCAATGTTGGCAAAGAGCTGGTGCCCAATCTGCAAGGGCGGCTAGGGGATCAGAAAAGGGTCGGAAAGCCAATTAAATGGAGACTTGTTTACCTCGAGAAAGGACCCTAGGGAGTCCCAAACCCGCTGCTCAGGATCGGTGCGGTCAATCCTCTCGATGACTTCAGGCAGAATGCAGCCGTCGATCAACTGCTTGATCAAGTCCTTGTCATTGAAGGGATTCTCTGGCTCTTCTTCGGAACCAAGGGACTCTTCAACGACAGCTCGGTGGCTACTCATCCTGTGGGCCACCGACTTCCTTCTCCTCCCCCTCTCGACTCTGGGCACCTCCATGGAATAGCCCCCCAAAATGGGAGCCCCAGTCGGCGGACTCCTTGAAGAGGCCCGGGGGGCCGGTGGCTCGGAGTCCGAAAAAACGTCGACCGCGGGAGCCGCCTGGACAGACGCGGCCGGGCTCGTCTCCTCCACCCTGGCCTTCTTTGCTGATCCGGAGGCCGCGGCACCTTTTCTTTTGTGGGCCTTGAGGCCCCTGGCGAGCATCCGTGCCGCTTCGGCGTCCATTCCTAAAAAGAAAATTGAAAATCAGTAATGGGGTAAAAAAGGAAGAAGTGACACGCAAAAAAAAAAAAAAAAGAGAAGAGAGAAAGAAGAGAGAAAGAAGAAGGACGGAAGAAAAGAAGAGAAAAGAAAAAATGGAATACTCGTAGGATCCTGGGGGCTCAAGCCGATGTTGAACAAAAATTGCTCCTTCAGAAGGTTGGGAAGGGAAGGAGCGGAATAGTCAAGAAGCTTCCGGACGGCCTGAAGGTCGTCATCCCTCAGAGAGCCCCAAGGGGGCAGGCCCAGCCTCAAGGTTGGACAGTGGACGAAGAGGTATTTCTCCTTCCAATTATGGATTGAAGAGGGAGCACCTTTCAGCAACCCCTTCTTGCCAAACTGGGGGGAGAAATACCACCAGTCCTTCGCCAAAGGGTGATGCTTGAAGGTGTAAAAATGCCTAAACAAAGAGAGAGATGGCTGAACTTCGACTACGTGGCAAAGGAAAAGGAACCCTATCAAAAACTTAAAGGAATTCGAAGCAACTGAAGCTAAAGAGATATCTAAGAAGCGGAAAAGGGCGATGACAAAGGGCGGAAGTGGAAGCCGGAGTCCGGCACGGAACACCTCCTGATACAGGCAGAAACGATCAGGTGGGGGAGTGCTAGCCTGATCGGAGGGGCCAGGAAGCTCCAGGTCGTACTCCGGAGGAACTCCATACTGAACCCTTATCAGTAGGAGTTCATCCGAAGTCAGGGAGCAGGGAATGGCACCCAGCGCAAAAATCGAGCGAAGCTCGGTCCCAGAAGTGGGTTCGTTTACAGAGTGGGGCTCTAGGGGGGCTGAGGCGGAAGAACTACCGGAACTGCTAGAGACGGAGGTGCCGGAAGATATTTTGAATGACTTCAAACGAAGACCCTAAAGATCCTGAAAAAATTAGACGGGACAAAGGACGAGAGGTTGCGGGAGACCAAATTAGAGAAATACGACAGAAGAAAATGGAGGAGAAAAGGCCCCTAAATGGCAAGAAGAAAAATGAAGGTTCTGGGACTAACCTAGATCACTCTGAAGGATGCAGGGGGGCGAGGACAGGGATGACTCGAAAGATGCCTAGGGCCAAAGAAGACGCCAAGGAGGGTCAGGGCTTTCGAAGAAAAGGCGGATACCGATAGAACTTCCAAGCGGAAAGGCAGGTTTAAATAGACCCTGGGATCCGATGCCATAATGATCGCGAATCCCCCAGGCCGACCCGCACTCGACACATGTCCCACTCGCCTCGACAGGCGGCTAAAAGTGGCGGACAGCTGACGGAGCCATTACTGTATCGTACCTGGGCCAACATATCAGCGAGAATTTCGAAGGATCCCTTCGAATCACCCCAATTCGAAAAGACTCCAGCACGCGTGCATTTAATGCCAAAATATCTGGGGGCGATCGTGCACAGGATTCAAGGGGATAACTGCGGCTGCAAAAATTTCTCTGTACTTCTTTCATTCGAAATTCGAACTCGAAAGTAGGGGGACTGGTGTTGGGTATAAAATACCTCCTAGCCGAAGTTCGTGACGAGAGTGACCCTCCGGGGATCCAACTGACTTTCGACCTCTGGCAACATCTCTTCAAACCTCCCAAGCAGCCGAGCCTCCACCACACTCCCAAGCTTCGTCGATGGACAGGACCCCGCCAGCGTCGACCGGATTCTTCGCAACATCCAGACTCCTACGGGAGCCGGACCTCACCCCCGACTCCAACTGCAGGCAGAATTTGTCTGGACTCCTACGGGAGCCGGACTTCGCCCCCGACTCCAACTGCAGGCAGACTTCGTCCGGACTCCTACGGGAGCCAGACTCCGCCCACGACTCCAACTGCAGGTAAACTTCGTCCGGACTCCTACGGGAGCCGGACTTCGCCTCTGACTTTAATCGCAGGCGGACTTTGTCCGGACTCCTACGGGAGCCAGACCTAGCCCACGACTTCACCTGCAGACCCCGCCCGGGCTCCTACGGGAGCCAGACCTCACCCCCGACTCCAACTGCAGGCAGACTTCGTCCGGACTCCTACGAGAGCCGGACTCCGCCCCCGACTCCAACTGCAGGCGGACTTCGTCCGGACTCCTACGGGAGCCGGACTCCGCCCACGACTCCAGCTGCAGGTAAACTTTGTCCGGACTTCTACGGGAGCCGGACTTCGCCTCTGACTTTAATCACAGGCGGACTTTGTCCGGACTCCTACGAGAGCCAGACCTCACCCACGACTTCACCTGTAGACCCCGCCCGGGCTCCTACGGAAGCTGGACTCCGCCCTCGACTTCACCTGCAGACCCCACTCGGACTCCTACGGGAGCCGGACCTCGCCCACGACTTCACCTGCAGACCCCGTCCGGGCTCCTACGGGAGCCGAAATCCGCCCATGACTCCAGCTGCAGGTAAACTTTGTCCGCACTCCTATGGGAGCCAGACTTCGCCCCTGACTCTAATTGCAGGTAGACTTCACCTAGACTCCTACGGGAGCCAGACCTCATCTCCGACTCCGACCGCGAGAAGACTCCGCCCGGACTCCTACGGGAGCCGAGCTTCGTCCCCGACTTCGACTGCTGGTAAACTTCATCCGGACTCCTACGGGAGCTGGATTTCGTCTCCGACCTCAATTGCAGGTAGACTCCGCCCGGACTCCTACGGGAGCCAGACCTCGTCTCCGACCCCGGCTACGGAAAGACTCCGCTCGGACTCCTACGGGAGCCAGACCTCGTCTCCGACTCCGACTATGGAAAGACTCCACCCGGACTCCTACGGGAGCCAGACCTCATCTCCGACTACGGGAAGACTCTGCCCGGACTCCTACGCGAGCCGGGCTCCGTCCTCGACCCCGATTGCTAGTAAACTTTGTCCGGACTCCTAAGGGAGCCGGACTTCACCCCTGACTGTGATTGCAGGTAGACTTCGCCTAGACTCCTATGGGAGCCAGACCTCGTCTCTGACTCCGACCGCGAGAAGACTCCACCCGGACTCCTACGGGAGTCGGGCTTCGTCTTTGACTTCGACCGCTGGTAAACTTCATCCGGACTCCTACGGGAGTCGGACTTCGCTCTTGACTTTAATTGCTGGTGGACTTCATCCAGACTCCTACGGGAGCCGGACTTCGCTCCCAGCTTCAACCGCGAGAAGACTCCGCCCGGACTCCTACGGGAGCCGGGCTTTGTCCCCGACTTCGACCACTGGTAAACTTCATCCGAACTCCTACGGGAGCCGGATTTCATCCCCGACCTCAATTGCAGGTAGACTCCGCCCGAACTCCTACGGGAGCCAGACCTCGTCTCTGACTCTGGCCGCGAGAAGACTCCGCCCAGACTCCTACGGGAGTCTGGCTTCATCCCCGACTTCGACCGCTGGTAAACTTCATCCGGACTCCTACGGGAGCCAGACTTCGCCCCTGACTTTAATTGCAGGTAAACTTCATCCGGACTCCTACGGGAGCCGGACTTCGCCCCTGACTTTAATTGCAGGTGGACTTCATTCAGACTCCTACGGGAGCCGGACTTCGCTCCCAGCTTCAACCACGAGAAGACTCCGCCCAGACTCCTACGGGAGCCGGGCTTCATCCCCGACTTCGACCGCTGGTGAACTTCATCCGGACTCCTACGGGAGCCAGATTTCATCTCCGACCTCAATTGCAGGTAGACTCCGCCCGGATTCCTATGGGAGTCGGGCTTCGCCCACGACTCCAATTGCAGGCAGACTCCGCCCGGACTCCTACGGGAGCCGGACCTTATCTCCGACTCCAGTTGCGGGAAGACTCCGTCCAGACTCCCACGGGAGCCGGACCTCGCCCCCGACTTTGACTGAAGGAAGACTCCATTCGAACTCCCATGAGAGCCAAACTCCGAGCTCCTCTCAAACGGGGGGCTAGCCACCTCTCTCTGCCAGACACTCCGATCGAACTCCGGCCGACAGGCCTGGACCCCCTGGCAGACCGCAGCAACAGCCACGACTCTGCTCCACCTCCTGCGACAGATTCCGCGTGGCTCCATCACTCCCTGGTAGGCCGCGGTAACGGCCACAGCACTGCTCCACTTCTTGCGACGGATTCCACACGGCTCCATCGCTCCCTGGTAGGCCACAATAATGGCCATGATCCTGCTCCACTTCCTGCGACGGATACCACACGATTCTTCCATCCTCTGGCAAGTCGCGACAACGGATGCCGCTCCACTCCCCACGGCAGACTCCACGTGGCATGCCCCGGTGATAGCCACGAGTTCACTCCACTACCCTTCGCTACAAACTCCTTCTGACCATGGACAGCCCACTGCCAGATGGTTACAAACATCACTATCAGTCTGTTGCTCCCTCCGTCTATAAAAGGGAGTCCCCAGATACGTTATTCCCTAAGCTCTATTTTCTATCCCAAAACTCTGCTAAAATTTTCGTTCGAGCACTCCAATCTTGTTGAGGCAGAGAACTATCTTGAGCGTCGGAGGATCTTGCCGGAGCAACCCCACCTCCGGTTTAGACTTCTTTTGCAGATCCCGATGGCGACCGCGACTCCCTCGACTCCAGCTTCTCCGGCGCAAGCGAATTTTTGCACCAACACAAAGCATTTGAGGGGGTTACTATTGATTTTGATTTGAAAAAAAAATTATTATTTTTCAGGAGCAAAATCATAATTTTATCAAGTTCTGATTCGGAAGCCTCAAGAGCAAGAACACAAGATTTATAATCTATTGGAGATAATTTTAATATTTTTGAATATATATTTTGAAAGAAAATTATGTTTATATATTTGAGTCGACCCCATGAGTCGACTCATGGTAAAATGGGCTGAACGGCACGCTGAATTCTTTGACTGGCACACTCTGTGAGTCGATCCCATGAGTTGACCCCTGAGCATGAGTCGACTCTATGAGTCGACCTCTGCTGCTGTATAGGCCAAAATTACAGAACAGTCATTTTCTATTCTGTGCCACAGAAGTCGACCCCATGAGTCGACTCATGAGCATGAGTCGACCTTATGAGTCAACCTCTGTGACGAAAAAATTCTGCAACGACTAGTTTTCAGCTTATTTTGGCTATATTTAATACCCATTTAATGTACTCCAACAGCTTTATTTCAGTCCAGATTACTCTCCACCATTATTTGAAGTTATAAAAGGCACTTAAAGGAGGAAATAAATAATGTTTTGAAAAGGTTCTTCAAGCATTCATTTCAACCCTAAGCAAGAGCCCTCTTAAAAGTTCAAGAAGCTTTTATTTCAAGTTCACCAACCCCTCAAGAGCTCATTCAAGTCTTCAACTACCTTGAGAAAAATTAGAAGAGCTTCGTTCTTATTGTGTAAAGTATATTTAAAGCTTTATTTGCTCATTAAAAGAGCTACATCTATATTTCTGTGTGATTAACTGCTATACTCTATTTTGAGTTGATATTTTATTTTAGAAGGATTCCAAAACGTGGAAAGGTTGACCCGAATCTTGAATTGAATTATATTGGGTTGGCTTAAGTGTTCTAGCTTGGAATAGCTAGAGTCGAAGGTTTTGACGTTGTATTCGGGTTGAATACGGTTTAGTAGATTTGAATTCTTAAGTAGGAGCTTAGGGAGTGGACGTAGGTGCAAGGTTGGCACCGAACCACTATAAATTTTTTTGTTTGTGTTGTGCTTACTTGCTCTCCTTTTAAATTTTCTTATCTTCTTATATTCTTGCATCCAACTTCTACATCTTGCATAAATTTTACTCTCCATATTTATTCTGCTCATTATTAAATAATCCTCATAGTTGTAAGTTAATTTTTAAAAATCTAATTCACCTCCTCCCTCTTGGGTTGCATAGCTGGGCAATAAGTGGTATCAGAGCTCGGTGCTCTAGCCCTACTTTGATTTAACCATTAAAGAGCTAAAGATCTATGGCAACTCAAGTTGGTGCTTCACTAGCCGAGGGGCAGTCCACCAACCGACCTTCACTTTTCAATGGGTCAAACTATACCTATTGGAAAGCTCGGATGAAAATCTTTATTCAAATACTTGACTATGATATGTGGAGTATCATAGTAAATAGACCACACACACCCACTAGAATAATTGATGGTGTGGAATCAATCAAATCCGAAAAAGAATGGGATGAGGTTGATAAGAAAATGGCTCAACTAAATGCTAAAGCCATGAATATTTTATATTGTGCTCTAGATGCTAATGAATTCAATCGTATTTCAACATGCATGTCAGCTAAAAAAATATGGGATAGATTAGAAGTAACTCACGAAGAAACTAATCAAGTGAAGGAATCAAAAATTAACATGCTTGTGCATAAATATGAATTTTTTAAAATAGAGTATGATGAATCAATAACTGAAATATTTACTCATTTTACTAATATTATTAATGATCTATAAAGTCTTGGTAAGTCTTATTCTAACAGTGATCTCGTGAGAAAGATTTTTAGGTCTTTACCAAAGACTTGGGAGGCCAAAATGACCGCAATCCAAGAAGCCAAAGATCTGAATATCCTACTCTTGGAGGAGCTTCTAGGATCGCTAATGATACATGAGCTAAGCATGAAACAACACCAAGAAGAAGATGTCAAAAAGAAGAGGACAATCGCCCTCAAATCTACTGCTCAATCTGATGAAGAATCTGATGATACAGAAAATGAAGAGCAGGATGAAGAAATGACCCTCATTATTAAAAGATTTAAGAAGTTTTTGAAGAAAAAAAGACAAAGAATAAGGAAGAGGCCACCTATAAAAAGGAAACATAGCAAAGAAAAGGATAAGGAGCAATTCCTTATTTGTTATGAATGTAAGAAACCGAGACACTTTAAGTCTGAATGTCCACAACTGAAGAAGGATCTCAAGAAGTATAAGAAGAAGCCCATGATGGCTACATGGAGCGGAAGTGATGAGTCAAGCTCCGAAGAAGAAGACTCAAATGAACAAGCCAACTTGTACCTTATGGCATATGAAAATGAGGTAAATACTGAAACCCCTATTGACTTTACCTTTGAAGAACTTCATGAAGTATTTTATGATCTAATTGATGAACTAAAGAAGCTAGGGGTAAAGAACAAAGAATTAAAATCAAAGAATCAATTTTTACTAAAAGAAAATGAGAATATTTCAAATGAAAAATCAATCTTATCTCAAGAAAATCTAAACTTAAAAATTGAGATTGCCAAGTTAAAATCAATGGTTGAAAAGTTTACTTTAAGTTCAAATAAGCTTTACATGATACTTGACAATCAAAAGACCATTTATGATAAAGTCAGTCTTGGATATAACCCTTTAAAGAAATAAAAATTTTTGAAAAATATCTTTGTAAACTCATCATACAACAAGTTTTCAAATATAACTTGCTTTAAATGTGGTAAAGTAGGACACAAATCTTATTCATATTTTTCCAACAAATCTGAAAATTTCAATATAAAAAAAATATGGGTTCCAAAAGGAACCATTATGACTAACCTAAAAGGACCCAAGAAAACTTGGGTACCTAAAGTCAAAACTTGATTCTTGTGTATAGGTGTGTCTTGCATCCCAAAGAGCAAACCAGAGATGGTATCTTGATAGCGGGTGCTTAAGACACATGACTGGTGATGAATCCCAATTCATCACACTTGATGCTAAAAATAGAGGGATGGTCACCTTTGGAGATAATGACAAAGGAAAGATCATCGGTATAGGTAACATTGGTATCACTCCCTCCAAGTATATTGAAAATATTTTATTAGTAGATGGTTTAAAACATAATTTATTAAGCATCAGTCAATTTTGTGATAAAGGATACAAAGTCATTTTTGAATCTTCAGTTTGCATAGTAACTAGTCCTATTAATGAAGGCATTAAATTTATTGAGCATAGATATGGTAATATTTATATGGTAGATTTGAATGATCTTTTCAAAATAAACATATAATGCCTAGTAGCCTTGAATGCGAAGATTAATGAGACTAGTTGACTTTGGTATCGTAGGCTTGCATATATTAGCATGCATTCACTCTCAAAACTTATTAAAAAGGAATTGATTATCAGCTTACCCAAATTAAATTTTGAAAAGGATAGAATTTGTGATGTATACCAAATGGATAAACAAACACGAGTCTCATTCAAATCTAAATGTATTATTTCAACTTCTAGGCCATTAGAACTATTGCACATGAATTTATTTGGACCCACTAGAACTACTAGTCTAGGTGAAAAATGATATGATTTTGTGATTATTGATGATTTCTCTCATTTTATATGGGTCTTCTTCTTAGTACATAAGGATGAAATTTTTCATGTTTTCTCAAAATTTTATCGAAAAGTCACAAATGAAAAAAAATTTTCAATTCAAAATATTCAAAGTGATCATGGAACCGAATTTGAAAATTAAGATTTTGAAAAGTTTTGTGATAAAAAAGGTATTGACTACAACTTTTCAGCACCTAGGACACCCCAACAAAATGGGGTAGTAGAAAGAAAAAATAGAATCCTTAAAAAAATGGCCCATACCATGCTATGCAAAAGCGACATTCCAAGATATTTTTGGACGGAAGTAATTAACATGGCATGTTACATATTAAACTGTGCTTTAATTAGACCAATTTTAAAGAAAATCTCTTATGAGCTTTAGAAAGAAAGAAAATCAAATATTGTATATTTTTATATTTTTGATTGTCAATGTTTTATTTTGAACAATGGTAAAGAAAGACTGGAAAAATTTGATGCTAAATCTGATGAAGTGATTTTTCTTGCTTACTCCTCTTCTAGCAAAGCTTTTAGAGTTTTCAACAAAAGAACTTTAATAGTAGAGGAGTCAATACATATTATTTTTGATGAAACTAATGATCTTCCTTCAAGGAAGAATGAAGGTGTTGATGATGCAGATCCTCTTATAGAAGGGATGAAGGAGATCACTCTAAAAGACTCAACCATTCAAGATGATGAAGAACATGAAGACAAACAGGATGAAGAAGGTGAAGAACAACAAGAACAACCTCTAGGTACAAATGATCTATCCAAAGAATAGAGGTATGATCACAATCACCCCAAGAAATTAATCATTGGTGATCCTACATATAGTGTAAGAACTTGCTCTTCATTTAGAGATGCATTCAATCATTTTGCTTTTGTCTCTCATCTTGAACTTAAAATCATAGATGAAGCTGAAAAAGATTGCAATTGGATAAATGCAATGCAAGAAGAACTTAATCAATTTGAAAGAAATAATATATGGATTTTAGTTTCAAGATCTAAAAATTATTCAATAATTGACACAAAATGGGTATATAGGAATAAATTGGATGAATATGAAAATGTGATAAGAAATAAAGTGAGATTAGTTGCAAAAGGTTATAATTGAGAAGAAGAAATTGATTTTGATGAGACCTTTACACCTGTTGCTAGATTAGAAACAATTAGACTTCTACTTGCATATGCTTGCTTTATGAATTTTAAGTTATTCCAAATGGATATCAAAAGTACTTTTCTAAATGGATATATTGATGAAGAAGTTTATATAGAACAACCTTCAGATTTTGAAAATCATATTTTTTCTAATCATATTTTTAAATTAAATAAAGCATTATATGGTTTGAAACAAGCACCTAGGGCTTAGTATGAAAGGCTAAGCAAATTTTTGCTTAATAATGATTTTTCAAGAGAAAATGTAGATGCAACCCTTTTCATTAAAAGAAATCAAAATGATATATTAGTTATACAAATATATGTTGATGACATTATTTTTGGATCTACTAATAAAACTCTTTGTCAAGATTTTTGCTAAGCTCATGCAGGAAGAGTTCGAGATGAGCATGATGGGAGAACTTACATTCTTCCTCGGAGTCCAAATCAAACAAACAAAGGAAAGAATTTTCATCACCCAAAGCAAGTACACAAGAGAACTACTCAAAAAATTTAGAATGAAGAACTCCAAAGCAATTGATACACCCATGAGCCCATCATGTAAGCTTAATAAGGATGAAGGAGGTAAAAATATAGACTTAAAATTTTATAGAGGTATGATTGGTTCTCTATTGTATTTAACTGCTAGTAGATCAGATATTATGTTTAGTGTTTGTGTTTGTGCTCGCTTTCAATCAAATCCGAAAGAATCTCACTTGAATGCAGTTAAAAGAATTCTTAGATATTTAAATGGTACACAAACTCTAAGACTATGATATTCTAAGGACTCATCAATTGACTTGATAGGATATTCAGATGCCAATTTTACTGGATGTAGATTAGATAAAAAAAGTACTAGTGGAACTTGCTAATTTTTTGAAGTTAACTTAATCTCTTAGTTTAGCAAGAAGCAAAACTCGATAGCACTGTCTACGGTCGAGGTCGAATACATTGCAGTCGGAAGTTGTCGTACTCAAATCTTGTGGATTAAGCAACAACTTGAAGACTTTGACATCAAACTCAATGAAACTCTCATAAGATGTGATAACACCAGTGCTATAAATCTAACTAAAAATTTAATTCAGCATTTTAGATCAAAACATATTGAAATTAGGCATCATTTCATAAGAGAACATATCCAAAATAAAGATATAATTCTTGATTTTATTTGTACTGAAAAATAATTGGCTGACATCTTTACCAAGGCCATAAGTGAAGATAGATTTTATAAAATTAGGAGAGAACTAGGAATCCTTGATCCATCAGCTTAAGTATCTGTCTGATTCCAAATTCTTAATGTCAAAAATTTATTGAACCAAATCTATTGAGCTCAATTCTCATTTTTCTTAAGAGCTCAAAAGCTCAAAACTATCATTCACATGATAAATATTTGGGTAAACATCCTTCTCTCAGAGTTTTAAATTTTTTTTTCAAAATTGTCCCATCATTCTTTTGAATTTTTCTGTGCCATGAGTCGACCCCCAGAGTCGACTCTAGGATAAACTTGTAATTTTGTCAAAATCCTTTGGGCGCTCTCTTCTTATTGGAAATTTTTTCTTGAGCCGACTCAGCCCTTCATCTTCTTCCTCCCACCGATTTTCACTTCTCAAATCACCCGTTAAGGAACCAACTTCCTCTCCTCTCCCTTCCTCATTTGGGGCGGTTCGAGCTTGCCCTAGAATCATCCCCTCTTCTCCAAACCGATGATTTAACTCCTCAAATTTTTGTCTTTTTTCTTCCATAATCCTTTCCTCTCTGCCTCACATTTAGTCTCCTAAGCTCCTTTCAAGTCTCTCTTGACCAAATGGCTCCCAAAATGAAGCTTCCACAGAGAAGAAAATCTGTTCGTGGGTTGGAAGAGAGTGTGCGCAGAAAGAGATTAGCAGTCAAGCTCTCTCCTGCTCCAATCTCTGCTCTAGGTCCTACTTTAGCTTCCACTCAGTCTCCAATCAGCCCAAGCAAGGTACCTCTCTCTGACTGAAAAGTGGAGCCCGAAAAAAATATTGATTTCAAGTTTTTTGAAAAAGAAGGGTTCACTATTGGATCGAAGATTAAGTATCAAGGATAGAAATTTTATTGCTCTTTAAAGGAAAATACTTATGTTGATCTAGTCAAGAAATTTTACTTAAATTTGAGCTATAGCAATGGAACAGTGAAATCTATAGTAAAAGGTATTGATGTTATTCTTGATCCAGTACATTTGGGACAGATACTGCATTTGCCTTATGAAGGCTATACCAATATGAAGCTCTCTATTAAAGAAGAAGGAATTAATGTTATCTTAGTAAGAACCTATACTGGAAGTCTAAATAAATTAGAAGCAAAAATTTTTTCTGTTGAGATGAGGCTGTTACATCACTTGGTAATCAAACTGTTTGTCCCTAGGAGTGGTAGACACGACCTTCTATCTGGTAGGGACATTTACATTATGTAGCATGTGATCATCCAAATCCTCCTGAACCTTCCAGCATTGATGTTTGAGGCCACGAGGGAAACCCTGAACAGGTTTAAGGCTCACTTGCCTTTTGGTATGGCACTTACCTTAATTTTTAGAAGGTTCAGAATCAGTTTTGAGGGGGAGGCAGTTGCTAGACTATCTCATTTCGACACCATCAACCGTCACACACTATATCGTATAGGTTTTTCTAAGACTGATGGCGATTGGACAAAGGATGTTGAGGAGAGAGCAGAGGATAAAGCAGAGGAGGAGGGACTGTCTTCACCTTTTCATGATCACAGAGCATCTCCAGATATTCAGTTCATATCTGATCACGAGGTTGGTCCTTCAGAGTCTGTGAGGACGATGCTTCAATTTCACAGTCAGAAAATAGGATACATCCTTCAGAGTTCAGACTAGCAGATGATCAGATTGAGATGATGTCCCAGCGTGTAGTCTCTATTCTATCTCAGCAGTTTGCCACTTCAGTCTTTGCACAGAGATTGACATCTCAGGATAACTCAGACCAGACTCTGATCCCTCACATTTCTTCTATTTTTCAGATGCTTACTGATCTGTCGGTATGCATTGAGCAGCTTGAGGGATGTATTTTGAGATTGACAGACAGAGTATTAGACTTGCAGGGGTAAGTATTGCTCCTTGAATGATTTTGATGATTACAAAGTATTTGAGGGGGTTACTAATGATTTTTGCTTGAAAAAGACTTATTGTATTTCAGGGATAAAATCATAATTTTATCAAATTCTGATTTGAAAGCATCAAGAGCAAGAACAGAAGATTTGTGATCCATTGGAGAAAATTTTATAATTTTTGGATGTGTATTTTGAAAGATATTCATATTTGTAAAATTGAGCCGACCCCATGAGTCGACTCATGGCACAAAGGGCTGAATGGCACGCAAAATTTTTTGACTGGCACAGTCTGTGAGTCGACCCCATGGGTCGACCCCCAGGCATGAGTCGACCCCATGAGTCGACCTCTGCTGTTTTTAGGCCAAAATTATAGAATCATTATTTTTTACTGTTTTCCACAGAGGTCGACCCCATGAGTCGATCCATGAGCATGAGTCGACCCTATGAGTCGACCCCTGTGACGAAAAAGTTCTGCAACGGCTAGTTTTTAACCCATTTTAAGTGCATTTAATGCTCATTTAATGTGGTCTAACAGTTCTATTTTAGCCCAGATTACTCTCCACCATTATTTGAAGATATATAAAGGGACTTAAAGGTGGGAATCAACAAAATGAAAGAAAGATAGAGAAAAAGAGAAGGGTTTCAAAAGAAAATTTCAAGCATACTTTTCAGCCCTAAGCAAGAGCTCACTCAAAGCATTCAAGAAGCTTTTAATTCAAGTTCACCAACTCCTCAAGTGCTCATTCAAGTCTCCAACCCCCTTGAAGAAATCAGAAAGAGCTTTCTTTTATTTAAGTAAAGTGTATTTAAAGCCTCATTCGCTCATTAAAGGAGCTTCTTTTATATTTTTTGTACTATTAATTATAATACTTCTTTTGAATTATTGTTTTTGTTTTGGAAGGGTTCCAAAACGTGGGAAGGTTGATCTGAACCTTGAATCGGATCGTATTGGGTTGGCTTGTACCCAAAAAATAAGTGGACTAGCTTGGGATAGCTAGAGTCGAAGGTTCCGACAAGTGTATTCAAGTTGAATACAAGTTAGTGGATTAGAATTCCCAAGTAGAAGCTTGGGGAGTGGATGTAGGTGCAAGGTTGGCACCGAACCACTATAAATCCTCTTGTTTGTGTCGTGCTTAATTGCTCTCCTTTTAGAACTTCTTTATTCTCTTGCATTTAATCATTAGCCTTGAATCAACTATACTCTCCTTATTTATCTTGCTACTATTAAACAATCTTCATAAGGTATAAGTTAAGTTTAAAATTTTTAGAAATCCAATTCACCCCCCTCTTGGGTTGCATAGCTGGACAACAAGTGGTATCAGAGCCCGGTGCTCTAGCCCTACTTTGATCTAATCAATCAAAGAGCTAAAGATCTATGGCAACTCAAGTTGGCACTTCTCTAGCCGAGGGGCAGTCTGCTAACCGACCTCCACTTTTCAATGGGTCCAACTATACCTATTAGAAAGCTCGGATAAAAATCTTAATTCAAACACTCGACTATGATATGTGGAGTATCATAGTAAACGGTCCTCACACACCCACTAAAATTATTGATGGTGTGGAATCAGCCTAACCCAAAAAAGATTGGGATGAGGTTGATAAGAAAATGGCCCAACTAAATGCTAAAGCTATGAATATTTTGTATTATGCTCTTGATGCTAATGAATTCAATCGCATTTCAACTTGCATGTCTGCTAAAGAAATATGGGATAGATTAGAAGTAATCCATGAAGGAACTAATCAAGTAAAGGAGTCCAAAATTAATATGCTCGTGCATAAATATGAACTTTTTAAAATAGAGCATGATGAATCTATAACTGAAATATTTACTCATTTTACTGATATTATAAATAGTTTAAAGAATCTTGATAAGTCCTATTCTAACAGTGAGCTCGTAAGAAAGATTCTCAGGTCCTTACCAAGAACTTGAGAAGCCAAAGTGACCGCTATCCAAGAAGCCAAGGATCTGAACATCCTACCTTTGGAAGAGCTTCTTGGATCACTGATGACACATGAGCTGAGCATGAAATAACATCAAGAGGAAGAAATCAAAAAGAAGAGAACAATCACCCTCAAATCCACAGCTTAACTTGATGAAGAAACTCATGGTACCGAAAATGAAGAGCAGGATAAAGAGATGGCTCTCATTACCAGAAGGTTCAAAAAATTTTTGAAGAAAAGAAAATAAGGAATGAGGAAGAGGCCACTCACAAAAGGAAAACATAGTAAAGAAAAGGATAAAGACCAACCTCTTATCTACTATGAATGCAAGAAACTGAGACACTTCAAGTCTGAATGCCCACAACTGAAGAAGGGTCCCAAGAAGTACAAGAAGAAGGCCATGATGGCCACTTGGAGTAGAAGTCATAACTTAAGCTCCGAAGAGGAAGACTCAACTGAACAAGCCAACTTGTGCCTTATGGCACATGAAAATGAGGTAAATTTTGAAACTCCTAGTGACTTTATCTTTGAAGAACTTCATGAAGCTTTTTATGATTTAATTGATGAACTAAAGAAACTAGGGATAAAGAACAAAGATCTAAAATCAAAAAATCAATCTTTACTGAAACAAAATGAGAGCATTTCAATTGAAAAATCTATCCTGTTTCAAGAAAATCAAAATTTAAAGAATAAAATTGTCAAGCTAAAATCAATAGTTAAAAAATTCACCTTGAGTTCTAATAAACTTAATATGATTCTTGAAAATCAAAAGGCCGTGTATGATAAGGCTGGACTTGGCTATAACCCCTTGAAGAAACAAAAGTATCTAAAAAATATCTATGTAAACTCTTCAAGTAACAAGTTTTCTAATATTACTTGCTTCAAATATGGTAGAGTAGGACACAAGTTATACACTTGTTTCTCTAACAAATCTGTAAACTCAAATGTAAAGAAAATATGGATTCCAAAAGAAACCATTATGACTAACCAAAAAGGATCCAAGAAAGCTTGAGTACCTAAAGCAAAATTTTGACTTTTGCCTGCAGGTGTGTCTAGCATCCCAAGGAGCAAACAAGAAATGGTATCTTGATAGCGGATGCTCGAGACACATGACTGGTGATGAATCTCAATTCATCACACTTGATGCTAAGAATGGAGGGATGGTCACCTTTGGAGACAATGGTAAAGGAAAGATCATTGGTATAGGTAATATTGATATCACTCTCTCCAAGTACATTAAAAATATTTTGTTAGTAGATGGTTTAAAGCATAATTTACTAAGCATTAGTCAATTTTGTGATAAAGGATATAAAGTTATTTTTGAATCTTCTGTTTGCATTGTAACTAGTCATATTAATGAAGGCATTAAATTTGTTGGACATAGACATGATAATGTTTATATGGTAGATTTGAATGATCTATCCAAGATAAACATGCAATGCCTAGTATCCTTGAATGCCAAGATTAATGAGACTAGTTGGCTTTGACATCGTAGGCTTGCACATATTAGTATGCATTCACTTTCAAAACTCATTAAGAAGGAATTGATTCTTAGTTTGCCAAAATTGAACTTTGAAAAGGGTAGAATCTGTGATGCATGCCAACTAGGTAAACAAACAAGAGTTTCATTCAAATCTAAAAATATTGTTTCAACTTCTAGACCATTAGAGCTATTGCACATGGATTTATTTGGACCTACTAGAACTACTAGTCTAGGAGGAAAATGATATGGTTTTGTAATTATTGATGATTTCTCTTATTTTACATGGGTTTTCTTTTTGGCACACAAAGATGAAACTTTTCAAGTTTTCTCTAAATTTTACCGAAAAGTCACAAATGAGAAAGGATTTTCAATTCAAAATATTCGAAGTGATCATGGAACTGAATTTGAAAATTAAGATTTTAAAAAATTTTATGATGAAAAAGGAATAGGCTACAATTTTTTTGCACCTAGGACACCCCAACAAAATAGAGTAGTAGAAAAGAAAAATAGAACCCTTGAAGAAATGGCTCGTACCATGCTATGTGAAAGCCACCTTCCAAGATATTTTTGGGCGGAAGCTATTAACACAGCATGTTACATTTTAAATCGTGCTTTAATTAGATAAATTTTAAAGAAAACCCCTTATGAGCTTTGGAAAGGAAGAAAACCTAATATTGCATATTTTCATATTTTTGGTTGCCGATGTTTTGTGTTAAATAATGGTAAAGAAAGATTTGAAAAATTTGATGCAAAATTCGATGAAACGATTTTTCTTGGTTACTCCTCCTCTAGTAAAGCTTTTAGAGTTTTTAACAAAAGAACCTTAGTAGTAGAGGAGTCAATACATGTTGTCTTTGATGAAACTAACGATCTTCCTTCAAGGAAGAATGAAGGTGTTGATGATGCAGATCCTCTTATAGAAGGGATGAAGGAGATCACTCTGAAAGATTTAATAATTCAATATGATGAGGAACATGAAGACAAACAGGATGAGGGAGGTGAAGAACAACAAGAACAATCTCAAGGTACAAATGATCTACCCAAAGAATGGAGGTATGTTCACAATCACCCCAAGGAACTAATTATTGGTGATCCTTCACAGGGTGTAAGAACTCGTTCTTCACTTAAAGATGTATTCAATCATTTTGCTTTTGTCTCTCATCTTGAACCTAAAACTATTGAAGAAGTTAAAAAAGATTATAATTGGATTAATGCAATGCAAGAAGAACTTAATCAATTTGAAAGAAATAATGTATGAACTTTAGTATCAAGACCTAAAAATTATTCAATAATTGGCACAAAATAGATTTTTAGGAATAAATTAGATGAACATGAAAATGTAATAAGAAATAAAGCAAGATTGGTTGCTAAAGGTTATAATCAAGAAGAAGAAATTGATTTTGATGAGACCTTTGCACCTGTTGCTAGATTAGAGGCAATTAGACTTCTACTTGCATATGCTTGCTTTATGAAATTTAAATTATTTCAAATAGATGTCAAAAGTGCCTTTTTAAATGGATATATTACTGAAGAAGTCTATGTAGAACAACCCCCAGATTTTGAAAATCATGCTTTTTCTAATCATGTTTTTAAATTAAATAAAGCTCTATATGGTTTGAAACAAGCACCCAAGGCTTGGTATGAAAGGCTAAGCAAATTTTTACTTAATAATGATTTTTCAAGAGGTAATGTAGACACAACCCTTTTCATTAAAAGAAATCAAGATGATATATTAGTTATACAAATATATGTTGATGATATTATTTTGGGTCTACTAATGAAACTCTTTGTCAAGATTTTGCAAAGCTCATGCAGGGGGAGTTCGAGATGAGCATGATGGGAGAACTTACATTCTTTCTCGGACTCCAAATCAATCAAACAAAGGAAGAAATCTCCATCATCCAAAGCAAATACACAAGAGAATTACTCAAAAGATTTGAAATGGAGAACTCCAAAGTAATTGACACACCCATGAGCCCTTCATGTAAGCTTGACAAGGATGAAGAAGGTAAAAGTGTAGACTTAAAATTTTATAGAGGTATGATTGGCTCTCTACTATATTTAACTACTAGTAGACCTGATATTATGTTTAGTGTTTATCTTTGTACTCGATTTCAATCAAATCCAAAAGAATCACACTTGAATGCAGTTAAAAGAATTCTTAGATATTTAAATGGTACACAAACTCTAAGATTATGATACTCTAAGGACTCATTAATTGACTTAATAGGATATTCAGATGCTGATTTTGCTGGATGTAGATTAGATAGAAAAAGTACTAGTGGAACTTGTCAATTTTTTGGAGTTAACCTAATCTTTTAGTTTAGCAAGAAACAAAATTCGGTAGCACTGTCTACGACCGAGGCCGAATACATTGCAGCCGGAAGTTGTTGTGCTCAAATCTTGTGGATTAAGCAACAACTCGAAGATTTTGATATCAAACTTAATGAAACTCCCATAAGATGTGATAACACTAGTGCTATAAATCTTACTAAAAATCCAATTCAGCATTCTAGGTCTAAACATATTGAAATCAGGCATCATTTCATAAGAGAACATGTTTAAAATAAAGACATAATTCTTAACTATGTTTGTACTGAAAAATAATTAGCCGACATCTTTACAAAAACCCTAAGTGAAGATAGATTTTGTGAAATTAGAAGAGAACTAGAAATCCTTGATCATCTGCTTAAATGTCTCACTGATCCCAAGGGATCAATGTCAAAAACTCTTTGAACTTAATTCTCATCATTTCTCTTGGGCTTAAAAGCTCAAAATTATCATTCTCATAATTAATCTTTGAGTAAATATTCTTCTCCTAAAGTTTCAAATTTTTCAAAAATTGTTTCATCATTTTTCTGAATTTCTCTGTGCCATGAGTCGACCCCTAGGGTCGACCCAAGGGCAAACTTGTAATTTTTGGCCAAATCCCACGGGCTCCCTCTTTTTGTTGAAAATCCCTCCTTGAGCCGACCCGACACATCGTCTTCTTCCTTCCTCCAAGCCATAGGTCCCCTTCTCTTCTTCTCCAAACCCAAGTTTTCCCTTAAGACTCTTCTCCCACCGCCTCTTACACCTCAAATCGACCCTTAGGAACCAAGTTCCTCCCCTTCTCCCTCTTCATATGGAGCGGTTTGAGCGTGCCCTAGATTCTACCCGTCTCTTCCAAATCGAGGTATCACTCCTCCAAAAATTCCTATCCTTCCACTAGAAACCCTTCACTCACCCTCACATTTGCTCTCCCAAGCTCCGTGCTAGTCTCGTCAGTGCAAATGGCTCCGAAAATGAAGCTCCCACAAAGAAGAAAATTGGTCCGCGGGTTGGAAGAGGGTATGCGCCAGAAGAGACAGGCAACCGAGACCTCATCAGCTTCAATCCCTGCTCCGGCATCTGCCCCAGCTATTTCTCGGTCTCCAATAAGCCCCAGTAAGATTCTCTTATCTGATAGGAAGGTAGAACCCGGCAAAAATATAGATTTCAGATTTTTTGAAAAGGAGGGGTTCTCTATCGGATCAAAAATCAAGGATCAAGATTGGAAATTCTATTGCTCACTTAAAGAAAATATCTATGTGGATCTGTTTAGAGAATTTTATCTGAACTTGAGCTATGGCAATGAAACAGTAAGATCCACTGTAAAGGGTATAGAAATCAGTCTAGATCCTATGCTTTTGAGAGAAATTCTTTATTTACCCTGTGAGGGATACTCAAACATGGAACTCCCAGTTAAGGAGGAGGGAATTAATGTGATTCTAGAAAGAACCTTCTCAGAAAGCCTAAACAAATTAGAAGCCAAGATTCTTTCCATTGAGATGAGGATACTACATCAAATGGTAACTAAGTTATTCTTCCCTAGAAGTGGTAGACATGATCTTCTCTCTGGTCGAGATATCTGCATTATATTTCATGTGATTACCCAAACCCCCCTGAACCTCCCAGCATTAATGATTGAGGCTATGAGAGAAATCCTGAATAGATCCAAAGCACATCTGCCTTTCGGTATGGCCCTCACTTTAGTATTCAGGAGGTTTGGAGTTAGCTTTGAGGGGGAGGCAGTAGCTAGGCTTTCTCACTCTGATACCATCAACCGCCATACTTTGTACCGCATAAGATTTACTAAGACTGATGGTGGTTGGACTAAAGGTGTGGAAGAGAGAGCTGAGGACAGAGCTGAGGAGGAAGGTCCTTCATCACCTCTCCATGATCACAGGATTGCATCTCTAGACATTCAGTTTGTTTCTGACCATGAGGCTAGGCCGTCAGAGTCTACGAGGAGGCACACTCCAGTCCAGCAGCCAGACAGCAGAGCACTTTCCTCAGAGATCAGATTGGCTGATGACCAGATAGAGATGATATCTCAGCGCGTAGCTTCTATACTATCTTGTCAGATGGATACTTCAGCTTCTGCTCAGGGATCGATATTTCATGATATATCTGATCAGGCACTGATCCCCCACATCTCCACTGTGTTCCAGATGATTTCTGATTAGTCAGTTCACATCGAGCAGCTTGAGGGTTGTGTGGTGAGACTGACTGCCAGAGTATTCGACTTGCAGAGGTGAGTACTGGCTCTAGCCCACCCACAGCCACATGGGGACATCACTGAGGTCTCAGACCTATCTGCGGAGGCAGCCAGACTTAGAGGAGTCTTGGAGAGCGGATTTGACTTTCTGAGGAGAGAGATCAGAGGCTCTAGTGAGCATGGTTCCACCCAGTTCACTTCACTGCTACAGTCTGTTTCGAGAGCCTTAAACCTTCTGGACACTATCAGACTCTCTCTTGTAGCTCAGTCTTTTGCTTCTCAGCCTTCGGGATCTTCTCATCTGTCCACTCGTGCCGGCACCTCCACCCGTGGCAGAGGCAGACGGGGTCGAGGTCGAGCCTTTGGTCGTGATCCTTCATCTCCTCATCCCATCTCTGATTCATCTGACTCTGATCCATCCAGTCATGATCTCTACTAGATCCTGTGTAGTTAGTCTTTTCTTTAGTTTTTGTTTAGGATATGTAATGCAATGTTGACTGTTTGATTTTTGGATCATCTCTATCCATGTCTTTTGTGTTCTAAGTCAACATCTATGTATTGAACCATCTTTGTACTCACTCATCTTTTGGATATATATATATACACTTTGACTTTCAATGAATATCTCTGAATGTGATCCACTTGAATTACTTTCAAATTGTGAAAAACTTGAATAGCAATATCTTTTAAATGAGCAAATTGATATATCTTTTACGATTGCTATATTAAGGGGGAGTAAAGTAATAAGCAATACAAAATGGTAAAGCAATAAGCAATTAAAGAAGGAAGCTAGAGAACTAAAATTGATCCCATCAAAAAGAAGGAATAGAAAATATGTCCTTAAAAAAAAAAAATTAAGCAACATATCAAGGGAAGTAGAGAATCTTTGTTGATGCTGTCAAAAAGGGAGAGTAAAGAATCAAAAGCAAATGAGCAAATGAGCAATAAGCAAATTGTTAGGCAAATGAGTAATATAAGCAAATGAGCACATGTGTCAAATGAGCAATATAAGCAAATGGGCACGTGTGTCATATGCCAAAGAATCCAAATCAGCTCTTCTTTTCAAGCAAATATATTTATAAGTAATTTTCAAATTGGTAGCAAATTTCACATTTATCTTCAAACTACTTATGATACATTTCATTCCAATACTTGGCTATAATATTTAAATAATATATTTTTATAAATTTAAAATTTATGTTTAATGCTTTATATATGCTTTTGCTCAAGTATTTTGTTATCATCAAAAAGGGAGAGATTGTTGCTCCTTGAATTGATTTTGATGATTACAAAGCATTTGAGGGGGTTACTAATGATTTTCGCTTGAAAAAGACTTATTGTATTTCAAGGACAAAATCATAATTTTATCAAATTCTGATTTGAAAGCATCAAGAGCAAGAACAAAAGATTTGTGATCCATTGGAAAAAATTTTATAATTTTTAGATATGTATTTTGAAAGATATTCATGTTTGTAAAATTGAGTCGACCCCATGAGTCGACTCATGGCACAAAGGGCTGAATGGCACGCAGAATTTTTTGGCTGGCACAGTCTGTGAGTCGACCCCATAGGTCGACCCCCAAGCATGAGTCGACCCCATCAGTCGACCTCTGCTGTTTTTAGGCCAAAATTACAGAACCATTATTTTCTACTATTTTTCACAGAGATCGACCCTATGAGTCGACCCATGAGCATGAGTCGACCCCTGTGATGAAAAAATTCCGCAACGACTAGTTTTTAACCCATTTTAAGTACATTTAATGCTCATTTAGTGTGGTCTAATGGCTCTATTTCAGCTCAGATTACTCTCCACCATTATTTGAAGATATATAAAGGGACTTAAAGGTGGGAATCAACAAAATGAAAGAAAGATAGAGAAAAAGAGAAGGATTTCAAAAGAGGATTTCAAGCATACTTTTCAGCCCTAAGCAAGAGCCCACTCAAAGCATTTAAGAAGCTTTTAAGTCAAGTTCACCAACTCCTCAAGTGCTCATTCAAGTCTCCAACCCCCTTGAGAAAATCGGAAAGAGCTTTCTTCTATTTGAGTAAAGTGTATTTAAAGCCTCATTCGCTCATTAAAGGAGCTTCTTTTATATTTTCTGTGCTATTAATTGTAATACTCCTTTTGAGTTATTATTTTTATTTTGGAAGGGTTCCAAAATGTGGGAAGGTTGATCCGAACCTTAAATCAGATTGTATTGGATTGGCTTGTACCCGAAAAATAAGTGGACTAGCTTGGGATAGCTAGAGTCGGAGGTTCCGACAAGTGTATTCAAGTTGAATACAAGTTAGTGGATTGAAATTCTCAAGTAGGAGCTTGGGGAGTGGATGTAGGTGCAAGGTTGGCACCGAACCACTATAAATCTTCTTGTTTGTGTCGTGCTTAATTGCTCTCCTTTTAAAACTTCTTTATTCTCTTGCATTCTTTCATTTAACCATTAACCTTGAATCAACTATACTCTCCTTATTTATCTTGCTATTGTTAAACAATCTTCATAAGGTATAAGTTAAGTTTAAAATTTTTAGAAACCCAATTCACCCCCCCTCTTGGGTTGCATAGCTGGGCAACAGTAAGTATTAGCTTTAGCCCATCCCCAGCCATATGAGGATATCATAGAGGTCTCAGATCTATCTGCAGAGGCGACTAGACTTCGAAGAGTTTTAGAGAGTAGTTTTGACTTCTTGAGGAGAGAGATCAAGGGCTCCAGTGAGAATGCTTCTACTTAGTTCAGTGCCCTGATGCAGTCTGTATCGAGAGCTTTGGATCTTTTGGACACTATCAGACTTTTTCTTATTGTATAGTTCGTAGCTTCTCAGGCTCCAGGATCCTTTCATCCCTCTACTCGTGCTAGTACCTCTACCCGTGGTCGAGATCGTGCTCGTGGACTTGATCCTACATCTCCTCATCCTATCTCTGATTCTTCAGATTCTGATCCCTCTAGCCATGACATCTATTAGATCTAGATTAGTTTGTCTCCTATGTCTAGGATCTATCTTATGGGCCTTGTATTTGTTGGCTAATTAACTCTTGGATAGTTTTTATCCATGACTTTTGTATTTTGAGTTGACTCATGTGTATTAGGACACCTTTTGTATTCAGTCACTTTTGAATATATATATATATATATGTGTGTGTGTGTGTGTGTGTGTGTGTGTGTGTGCGTGTGCGCGCGTGCTTTGACTTTCAATGAATGTCTATGAATGCGATCAAATTGAATTATTTTAATTATGAGATATAAAAAATAACTCATATTAGTGCTGAAAAATACTATAAATTGCAATATCTTTTAGATGAGCAAATTGATATATCTTTTATGTTTGCTATGTTGAGGAGGAGTAAAGAAATAAGCAATCAAAGAAGGGGGCTAAAAAAGTATCAAAAAGGGGGTAAAAAAAATTTATCCTTTCAAGATTCCTTAAAAGGAGGAGTAGAGAATCTTAATTGATGCAGTCAAAAAAGGAGAGTAAAAAAAATATATCTTTTTTGTCATCTTTCTTTTTTTTTCTCTATCTTTAAAATCCCTTAAGATCTTAATTGATACTATCAAAAAGAGAGAGTAAAGAAAATTTATCCTTTCAAGATCTCTTAAAAGGAGGAGTAGAAAATCTTAATTGATGCTGTCAAAAAGGAAGAGTAGAGAATCAAAATCGAATTTGAACAATAAAGAATTAAGAGAGTATACAAGTTTTGAAATCAATATATGCTTACCATGATGTATGCATCAAAATATTTAAGGCAAAAAATAAGATATTCACAAATGCAAGGAAGAACAATGTATTCTATAAGCATTCACACAAGATCATCAAAATAAATGATCAAGCAAAATAATTTCAGCAATCAAGATGGTATAATATTGAAAGATATTTAGTTTTTACCAAGCATCATCATCCATTTATTTTAAGTCATGAGCATCAATTTTTTAAGAATTTACTCATTTCAAAGTATTAGATGTTTGGCATACCTGTAGAATCATGTTCTAAGCTTTGGTACCTAAGTTTTTTTAGATCTATAGGAGTTAGTACTCATGATTCTTTTTTGAATCCAAATTCGTTAACGAAAGTATGACCGTTTCTATTGATATTATATTCTGAAATTTTATGACTTATTTTATTATATTTATAACAAATAATAGAATAATTTTCATATGATACTTTAGTAAACATATTTTTGATGAATTGCTATTTTCCTAAAGAGTTAAAACCAATTCCAGCCTTATTGAAAATAGCTTTTTGATTATTTAACATTAATAGAAGCTTTTGAGAACTAAATATAAACTTTTCAACTATAGGCTTC
This sequence comes from Elaeis guineensis, assembly GCF_000442705.2. NCBI lineage: Eukaryota > Viridiplantae > Streptophyta > Magnoliopsida > Arecales > Arecaceae > Elaeis > Elaeis guineensis. The sequence continues at coordinate 123,081,109 of NC_025998.2, forward strand.
AATTTTGCATTTTCTTCCACTAGAGATTTTTTAGATTTTAAAAGATTTTTTTCTTTAACCAAAGAGTTCTTTTCTTTCAAAAGTTCTTCTTTTTCAATCAAAAATTTACTTTTTTCTTTAGCAAAAAATAGAATTAGCTTTTTGAGTTCTTTACATTTCAGTCTTATCTTTTTGAAATCATCTATTAGTTCATAAAAAACTTCAAGTCATTCATCAAAGATAAATTCAAAAGAGTTTTCGATATTTATCTAATCTTTTTATGCCACCAAGCATAATTTGTCTACCTTTTGCTCTTCTTTATCATCTTTTTTTCCTTACCTTGCTCTCCCTTAATCAATGCTTTCTTTTTTCTTTATTTCTTCTTCTTCTTTATATCCTCATGAACTATGAAGCATAAGTTTGAGGGTACTTTCTTATCTTCTTTGGAGCTTAATTCTTCTTTTTAATTTGCTCCTTCATAGATTACTTTCAATTTATCCCATACTTGCTTAGCTGAATAATAAAAAAAAATTATATTAAATTTATTTATGTCTAATGAATAATAAAACATATTCATGACTTTAACATTTAGCAAAATATATTCATGACTTTAATATTTAGTTGGGTCATTTTTTTTTATCATACTCAATTAATACATTGGATGTATATAGGCTATTGATCATAATTCTCTATAAATTATTGCTTGTATGAAGATTTTCATCTTAACTTTTCAATAGGTATAATTTGAGCTATTAAAAGGTAAGGGTCGATTTATAGAATGGCCTTCAATAAAAAAAAGATTCAATTTGAATTTTCATGATCTTTGGCTCAAGACTGCTATGTCAATAAAAAATATAAGAGCATCCGTTTTGATACTATTTGCTGTCCAGAAAGGTTAGTAACCTAAGAGAGGGGATGAATTAGATTCTTTAGCAACTTTTATCAAATCTAAATTTAAATAATAATATGCTTCAAATTAAGCTAACTTGAGTAATTATGTAGTGTATAAAATATATTACAACAGAATTAAGAGATAGAAGAAGCAATGTAAGGCTTCAAACAATGCAAAGTAATAATTAAAAGTAAATAAAGCAAGCAAGATAAAGTATAATATAAATATAAAAAAATTTATAATAGTTTAGTGTAACTCCGCACCTACGTCTATCCCTCAAGCTTTTTTTAAGAATTTCATTATAATTAGTCTGATTACAATACATTTATTTTACCTAGATTGATAAATAAATCTAGTTGATTTTTTGGGATCATCAACCAAAATCTTTATATCGATTATTTTCTGGATTCACGATCAATTCAGTTGATTTTGTAGGATCATCAATCAAAATCTTACAAGTCCAAATTCAAGCTAGGATAGACCTAACCCAAGTTTCTTTCATCCTAAATAAACTTATAAAGAAAATCCAAAGGTATAAGATATAAAAATTTTAGTACAAAAGAAATAAATGATAAAACTCTTTTAGATACGAAAAAGTTTTTGATGAGTTGGCTCTTTTGATGCTTAAACTTCTCTTGATGGTTGAGAGGATATAACAGATGATGGAGAAGATTACTCTTGATAGCTTAGTGAATTCTTGACATAAATTTTCTCTCTTTTTTTATTTCTTTAAGGATATTCAATGAACACTTTAAAAAATGATGTATTTTTCCTTTTAATCCTCTTCTCTTAGCTCTTCATTGAGTTTGAAAGTATTTAATTCTTTGTAGAAGCTAAACTAGCCATTTTTAGCCATTAAGGATTAAAAATTAGTCATTAAAAATTATATAAAATAAATATGAATTTCTACAGAACTAGCTGTTGGAGTTGGAGTTGGCTCAAGTAAGTCTAAAGTCAACTTAACCAAATCTAAAGTTGACTTAAGAAGATCTAGAGTCAACTTAAGGACTACAGGAGTCAACTCAAGGACTGCACTCAAAAAATTTATTCTTTATTTTTTAGAAAGAATCAACTCAAACTTTTCAAAAATTGACTCAAGCTCTGTGCCACTTGATTTCAATATGCTTGAGTCGACTAGAAATCTCTCAGAGTTGACTCTAAACCTTCTTCACTTGATTTTTCATAATGCACCTCTATCCAATCATCCTCTCTTATTTTCAAAATACTTCAAATACTTCTCCAATTCTAAGATTTATTCTTTTGAGCTTTTTCATACTTCTTTAAATCTTTAAGCTCATCATGCTCTTTATAAAATAAATTAATTTCTTCAAAATATACATTCATTAGTATCATACTCGAAAATTTTATGCTTATCAAAATCAATCCTAGTATCAACAACCCCTTTTTTAATTATTTATTTTGATCAAACAAGCGATGGTTATCGGAGATGGCTCATCGGTCTTGTCATCAGTCCATTTGTATGGTTGTCGGAGGTCCGGCCATCCTCATAGAAGGGAGGGGGACAAGATGGTGCAAAAAAACATGAGCACCGTGACCATTTTCTTCTTCTTTTATTTGACTGGTAGGTGGCTACCTAAGGGGAAGGACATTGGTGGCTAGGTGTAGGTGGTCATCAGGCCAATGGTCCATCTCCAGTCATCTTCAACAAAGAGAGGAAGGACGACTATATGTTGATTCAAAGATTGATTTTGATGATAATAAAATTTTGAATAAAAATGATACTAATTATATATTTTAAAAATATTAGTAGGATTTTTAAAAAAATTCAAATGGTAGTATACAATCAAGAAAAAGTCTTCTTGAAATCAAGCAAAGTTTATGTTGCCCTGGCTCAATGTTAGGTAATAGAAGCAAAGAGTCAACCAAAATGATGATAGAAATTGATCTTGATATGGAAAAGACTAAAATAAGCAAACTCAATGATTCGAAAAGTTTTTGAAGTATTTTGAAAGCATTGAGATTAAGAAATATAAGTTTGGAATGCTAAATTTTGAAGAAAATAAAGTTGGAAGTCATAAATTGACTCTATATCCCATAGATTATTGAGCTGACCTATTTTGAAGCTTAGCGGACTCAATGAAAAGGGGAAATGACCCAGGCTCAGAGAAAGATGAACATAAAAAATCTTAAAAATTAGCAAATTTTCTGAGCTGAACCAAAAAATCTTCTAAACCAAACCAAAGAATTAGCGAGCCGAGTTAGAGAATCTTCTGAACTGATCTAGAGAATCAGTGAGACGACCTAGTCATTCTGACAGCCATAATAGACTATTATGCAAAAATTGTAGAAACATCTAGAATTTATTACAATAGCTAGTTTTATCTCTAACAGCTAGTTCAGCTTTTCCAACATTCAAAACTTATTCTTCAATAATTTTTAAGCCTATTAAAAGCTAGAAAATCATTTAAGAAATATGAAAAGAGGTTTAGAAAGAGAAACATATCATTTATTAGATGATTTATTGAATATCCTTGAGAAAAAGAAAGAGAGATTGTTTGTCCAAAGATTTTAGTAAGCTTTTAAGAGAGATAATTTCTTTCATCAACTATAATATCTCAAGTATCAACAGAAGAGAAGTCAAGCTTTAAAAGAATCATCTTTGTGCAACTTCATTAAGCTTAAAAGGAGTTCTTATTTTTCTATTTTTATTTGTACTAAAATTCATATCTTTTGTATTTTCAATTTCTTTACAAATTTTTTTGGGGTGAAAAAAATTTGGGTTAAGCACATTCAAGCCCATAATTAGACATCCTATGATTTTGGTTGGTGAGCTCAAATAACTAACTAAGTTGATTGTGAATCTAAAAAATAATCGATATAAGATTTTAATTGATGAGCCCAAAATTAATTGAATTTGATTATGAATCCGACCAAAATAATCATACTATAATTGGAATGATTATAGTGAAATTCTCAAGAGATGCTTAGAGAGTAAACATAGGTGCGGGATTACACCAAATCACTATAAATTTGTTGTCTTTATGGTGTTCTTTATTTTAATTGCTTTTAATTCTTGCATTGTATTATTCTTCTTAATTCCACTTAGGGATGGCAATGGATAAGGTTTGGATTGGGTATTGTACTACCCATCTCCAAATTCGAACTTAATATCCTATATCCAAATCTTACCCAATATCCGATCGGATAAGAAAAAAAATACCCATCCCTATATCTAATAAGTTCGGAGATACCCATGGATAATCTATTTCTCCATACCCAATCCATATCCGCCCCACGCGTATCCCATAGCCAAAAAAAATAAATAATCAAAATAATTTTATGCATATTATCAATCAAAATAAAATTATCAATTCAACATAGAATATAATTTATAAATTCAAATTTATAGAAATCAAATATAGAAATAGAATTACAATTCAACATAAAATATATAAATAATCAAAATAATTTTATACATATTATCAATCAAAATAGAATTATTAAAATAAAATTATAAATATATATATATATATATATATATATATATATATATATATTCGGATATGGATTTGGATATTATCCATATCTGTAGGTTGGTTCGGATTCGAGTTTGGATAGAAAATAGCACTACCCATACTCTACTCATACCCGTGCTATAGTTTTCGAATTTTACCCAAATCCGAATCCAAACCCGATCAAACCCTATTTTTCAGATTTGACCAAGTTTGGGTAAGATGCATACCCATCGGGTCGGATCAATTTTGCCATCTTTAATTTCGCTGCTACACATTGTATATATTTCAAAATCACTCGAGTTATTTTGATTACATATTTGTTAGATTTATAAGAAATTTTTGAAAAATCCAATTAACCTCCCTCTTGAGTTGCTACCTTTTTGGGTAATACTATGGGAGAACTATTGTCCTTCTTCTCTTTTGTTCATATATTATATATTTATTTATTTAAATAATAACTTCATATCCTTTAAAAATAAATAAATAAACAATAAAAAAATATCATAAGTCCTTTACAAAAATCGAGAATGGATTATAATTGTGATGATTCCCATCACTAGCAACTGGCCAGGATGACTAGTCAGATCTATATGTTTATATGGATAGAAAGAAAGTTTCAATCTTCAAGCCAAATAACCTATATAGCTTTGATATCACAATATTAGAACTTTATGGGGTAACAAAATTTACATGAAGAAGAAGCCATTGATGCTATCCAGGATCTTTCGAATCAGCTTGTCTGCAATCATAAGAGTCTCAAGCTAGATGTGCTCCTCGCTGTCGTCAATCAGTACCTTGATTTTACAATTCCAACTCTAAATATTTTCAATGAAGAAGACCTCACAAGCTTTCGGATGAGTTAAGGACTAAGTTCATAGGGGGTATCCTTTTATAGTGTGTCCTATCTATCAGAAGTAGTATCTGAATTAATCACAAAGACTGAAAGATAGACGTTACCTATGATGGCTATGTAGAGTTCAATTTTGTTAAATTATGAAATATATCTCTATCATTTTATTGAAAGTTTATTTTTAATTAGAGTTTAGATGGATCTAAAATATATAAATAAATTTTGATACATATTAGTATGGGTCATATTTGAATAGGATTAATAGGATAAACTTTAACAGCAATGCGATGGTGCGTGCCGACCACGGGGACAAAATGGCAACAAGATGGCGCTGATAACAACGTTGTGCTGACCACAACGACAAAATGGCCGTGATACAAAAGCCGTAACAGTGTAGACAAATTAGAGACGAAGACGAGAAATTTAAGGCAATGTTTCACCCACACTATATGGCGCCATGGATTGGCATGGCAACATAGTAGGTTTGCTGGCAAGAAGTAATGAGGTGGTGAATGAATAGGCTGCTAGAACAATACTAGCAAAAATTGCAAGGTTAGGATAGAAAGAATGGTAAAAATAACAAGATGAAGTCAACACAACCACGACACTATTGGTAATGAAATTGAGGGTGGGATTAACTAGATATATTGCAGAATTAAGCTATACAATATGAAGATTGTAGCTTCTTCTTGTGAAAGTGCTCAAGAAAAAGGACAAAATAATTGAGCACCATTAGTGATAATAGCAATAGGAGCAAGAATTTGACTGGAAGCCTCATCTAGCAACCAAAGTATTAATATTGCAAGAAGGTAACTAGAAAATAGAAGAAATATGTTTTATTTCTCTTTTTTGGAAAAATGATGCGATCAATTATCCAATTATTTTGTGAGAAAATGAAATGATAACATCTTGAAGATACATAGCACGGACTAAACAAATAATTATAGATAGACGGGCACGAAGCCATACACACAATTAGAGCTAAAATTACCAAGGAAACAATATATGTTTAACAATTAGATCTCTTTTTCCATTTATGAGGGAATATATTTAAAGAAAAGCTACAATGTCTGGATTATTGCACATGCTAATTGATGGGAAAAACTCATGGCACTCTAACCAATAATCACACATAAACATGAACATGCACTTACATATACATATTAGTAAGACACTAAAAAAGTACAAGTCATTAGCATAAAAAACCATAGAACTCCATTTGTGATAATTAGTTATAATTAGGACAGTTGTAAGGAGATTTTGGATTTGATTGACTGGTTGCACTTAAGATCTTGTTTGAAAGCTCGGACGGATTATTCATGCATAATTTCTTCGCACATGAGATTTTAAATGATGGTAAGATAGGTCATAGCATAGTTTTAGTAAACTGGGAGAGGAATTGGAGAGTTTGATTTCGTTACCACTATATTTTAGAAACAACTTAAATCACCTTTTTTGGCTGGATCACTTGACCTCATTGTTTGGGATTATTTTGGTTGATAAATATTTTGATCACCTTCAAATTCTACTCCATTGCATCAGTTGCTCCTTAATTCCTTCTGATGTGGGGAGGTTATGCATGAATATTCATCCATGCATCCAAAACAAGCCCTAAATAATTTTCCTAATTCTACAAACAATTTAACATGTGCTACACATTGATGAATTGTATTTCCAACTTACAAATGTCTGGGAATGCTAAAAATAATGAGTGCTAAGTTGTATTTCCAACTTGCAAATGTTTGGGAATGCTAAAAATAATGAGTGCCGTATCTTAGATCCTAGACATATGTTTTCCATTATATATCTAAAACGCATTACTCTAAATCCCTTAATACACAGTGCAGATTGTACAAGAAGAAACTGTATTATTTCGTAGAAGTAGGCTTGTTCACAGGCTAGATGGCTTGCCGGCCCACTCGGGCCTAACGCCTTTTGGGCGGGCTTGGGCCACAGGATTAAGCCTGCAGGCTGCGCCAGTATTAGAAAATAGACCTATTTAATGAACAAGCATCTAGTCCAAGTTTGGCTTGGTCTAATCTTTCTATTTTTCTTCTTCTGATACATTTGTAGACTTAATCGAAAATTATTGTTGACATATAAAATTAATAAATAATAAATATATTGTAGGTTATTGGCAAACATTTTAATTATGTATATTTAATATTTTAAATAACTTTTAGTATTTTTTAGAAAAATAAAAATGGTCATTAGGCATAAGGTCTGATCTGAATCCGGAAGCTCAAGTAAGAGTAGGGCTTGGACGTAGAAGGTAGGCCCTAAGGCCGGACCAGGCCACCCTAGCCCTAGTAAAGTTGTGTTCTTCACGGCAAATCCTAGACAATGCCCGACATGGCCAAATTTAAGCTAAATTGAGAAAACAAAACAAAAGCCTAAAAATCACATGGCATCAAATTATTCCTTCTTTGAATAATTAAACTAAGCAAATGACTGGGCAGCAGTTCCACAGACAAGAGGCTAAAAAATCTACAATTTCTTTTTTCTTAGCAGTTAGATGTATTTAAGTAAACCGTGAACTTCTTTTTCTTCACTGAAAATAAAACTATAATCTTTTAATAAAAATAGTCAGGGTTTTCTAGGAAGGCTAGCAAGCATGGTTGAGTTAGGTTAGCTATCCTAAGAAGGCCTAATTACATAGTGAGGTCACGATCATGACACCATCAGTCTAATGGTTAATGGGCCAGCAAGCTGGTTGGGAAAGAGGCCCATTGGCTTTAGCTATAGTCTTGAAGGGCAATTGCATTAGAGATCAAATGGCTCGTGTCACCTAGGATTGCTTACATGATCTCAACCCAGCCCTGGCACTGCTGAATAAAAAACCAAAGTAGGGTTGGGGCCTATTTGGCTATTTATACAGGATTGGTCTAAAAATCCTATAGATTTGTGGATTGGATTACTTATTTAAACATGATCCTATATCAATCAAACTCCACCCAACTCAAATCTTGGAGGACAAAATAAAAGAAAGGCCTTCATATATTTTTGTTTTCTTCCTGCAACACAAGGGCTAGGATCTGGATTAGATTTGGATAGGCTCTTTAAAAAAAATGCAAACTAGACAGACCAACAAATCTGATTTCTGTAAGATTGTCAGCCTAATTTTATTGAAGTATCCAAACAAGCCCTTACTTGTTGGTAGAACATTTAACCACCTGATTCATATCTTGGTAATGAGGCAAATAGTCCAAGGATTAGATTATTTAATATGCAGTATACTATAAAGAGAGGACAAGGTCGAAACTTGGATCAATTGAATGCAAGCCCTCGATCTTTGCATCCGGGATCGATTGGCAAATTGTTTCTTTAAAACGACCTATACTCCTTATAACAACTTTGCATGTAGAGAACAGGTGAGGCCATGCTCTAGTTTATGTCCACTTCTATCAAGTATACAGAGTTGGGATCATCTTGGCTGCAAAACTACATTGCATGTACTCAGCGGTTCTATCAAAGGGAGACTCTAAAGAAGCTAAGTGGGTTGCAGATTGGCTTTCTAAGCAGGGCCTGATCAATTCTAACTCAAAGCAATGTGAGGTTAATCTCCCACAGTATCTACGAGATGTTATGGTAAGGGACATTAGTGCTGTTTTGCACCGGAGAAATACTGATGCCATGACCTAGGCTTTGGCTAAAAAATATAAAGCAGGGTAATAATGCAAGAACAAAGAAGATCCCAGGCTTAGTCCCAGCTTCTGTCCATATTTGGTGGCCGTCGTCGTTGCCAACCGCTGACTGTAGTCTCCTGCTCATGCTGCTATCCATATTTGGCCAGCCGCTGGTTTAGCCCGCAGCCATTATGGGGCTATAGGCCCTCCACTGTTCTGCAATTAGAAGGGGAAGTAAATCCCCTGTTCACCCACATGATGGAAGAAAAAAAAAAAAAAGGAAAGAAAAGAAAGAAAAGAAAAGAAAAGAAAAAGAAAAAGAAACTCTCTCCCCTCTCTTCTCTCTTTTTCTATCTCTATCTTCTCTCTCTATAATTTTCTCTCTAGATTGTTTCTCTCTATTAAGATTTTTTAGATCTTTGAGAAAATTGATGATATGATTGAATGACCCCAGTGAAAGGATCCTAATCTGTGGTCATCGTGCAGCATACTAGCATCCACCTTAGCCTAATAGGATGTCACTAGATTTTATTATCCATGACTTCATTGAATTATATGTGTAGTAATTTAATCATGATTTGATTAAATTGTCTTGATCAGATCAATCAAGATGTCAGGCAATGTCGCTTGATCAGCCCTATCCCATCTTTTTAATTTTTCTCTTCTATGATTTTCTCTCTCCACTCAATTTATGAACTTAATGAAGAAGTTTTGATCCTATCACTTTGGATCTAATTTGATCAGATAGCCAAACTCTGAACCATCTTATTAGTTGGATAGCATACCTGCACCATTCAAGTTTTTGTCGAGTTATACATGACCTGATCTTTATGAATCTTTGTATCTTTAATGATCTTGATTAAATAAAATATTTGATCGAATTGACCTCTAAGTATTAGACAGTGTACTGACTTTCATCTTGACTTGTCTGACACTACTAATTTGATAATTCTCAATCTCTTTTAAACCAACTATGTCTTAATTGGATTTTGATTAGATGAAATTAGATGACCAGACCAATTTAAATTATTAGATATGGCTATTTATTAATCTTATTTTTTTTAATTATTTGTATCATTTTTAATTATTAAAGTTGTCCTATATAGGGTTGTAGATGTTAGTAATAGGATACTGCAATATGATTTATAAACCGAAAATTTTTAGAATTATGTGGATTTATTAAAATACATATAAGGTAAGTAATGCTTCATTTTTTTTAGATTTTTGGTAAATTATAAGATTGGTATATCAATAACTTTTGAATCTTATTGTTTTGATATATGAATTTGATGGATGATATTTTGTTGTTGAATATATCTTATTTTAAAATATTATGATGAAGCATGATTGAAAGTATTGATTTTATTACGTATTATACTTGATTGATTTCGATACCATATGATTATGTGTATTTTTGTCAAACTAAAATATGAAACATGATTTATGAAAAAAATTTGATTCAACTTGAACTCTTAGTCTGACTATATGGAGGACCCCACCAATGAGAGCTAATATGATGGCGATTGATTTATCCTGAGAATTGATGTTGCCAGTAAAATATGCGACATATCTCTAGTAGATTCGTGACAAACTGCTAGATGATTAGTAGTTCCTAAGAATTTGCTGCAAGATGACATGTAGCTTACTGATATATGATAATTATAACTTTACTGTAAGATGATATGCGGTCGTTATGGTTTTACTATAAGATGGATGATATGTAGCATGCTACAAAATGATATGCAGCTTACCACAGAATGATATGCAGTTGTTTTAACTTTACTGTAAGATGATATGCAGTACGCTGTAAGATGATATGCAGCATGCTACAAGATGATATGTAGTCCATCGTAAAATAATATGCGTTCTACCATAATATGATATGCAATCTATAGTAAAATGATATATACTATTATGATCCTGTCCTTGGGATAATATGGTTATAGCTCATGACTAATCAGAATGACTGACGAAAACTTGATATTTCGAAAGAATTAAATTCTTAAAAGAAACTCAAATTTTGAAAAGAATTGAATCCGACATGAATTATATTTTAATAATACTATATAATAAAAATTAATTTCAAACTAATAAATTTTATATACTTACTTTCTATAATAATTATTTATTTTATTGTCTGATTTAATCTAGTTGAAGTGTTCATTGTTTATTGGATTGTCTAGCTTATTACCTTTTATTTTACTATTTTTGTAGATCTTGAGAAACTAAGATAATACGAGATATATATACGGAAGAGTAGTTAGAAGCAGAAACTCGATTTATTTATTTTAAATTAAAAATTCTATTAAATTTGATGTAAAATCTTTCGAACATCATTGAATTTGTAGAGGTATTAAAGTTGGAATTTAGATAATTAAATTTGGACTTAACTTATTGAATTAATTATTCCATCATCGTTTTATGATAGCATGATGAGATGCCTTATATACTTGTGGAGAGAATTCTCCATGAATATATGGTTGCTGCAACTTTTGGCTCACGATCTTGGATCGAGGGCATAACACTGAACATCTAAAATGATTGGAAAAAAAAAAAAAGGAGAGGAAGTGTAATAGTGATGGCTTCATTTGTACTTTATACCCACCAGTTAAGACTCAAAGACTATGGTATCCTAGATAAATGGTCATGATTGTTCTCATCATCCAGCATTTTGAAACATAAGGACTCCTTATGCTACAATGCCTAATTTCTCATCACCATATTGTGCGAGAAGCAAGCCAATCTCCTGGTTTCCTAGCAAACCATGCAAGTGTGAAGCACCATGAAGCAGTTTGGAATAATATTCTTTCCATTGATCTTGCCTCTAGTTAGAACGGATGCTCAAGGAGTTGTTTTCAAGAGATCATAGTAAAGTTTCTTCACTCTTTATTATCAAAAAAAAAGAAAAGAAAGTGTCCTCCAGAGTATGGGCTGGCCCAGCCCAATTATCATGTGTGGTGCAGCATGCTGTATATTAATGGTATGCTACTGTCAGCAATACAAAATGGCAGGCTACCTCTTCGACCAGACTTGTAAGCTCTGGGTTGCCCGGCTGATCATTGCCACCTGCCTTTGACCCTTCCATGACTTAATTCAGAATAAATAAACTTTGAATTGTGCTTACAAGAGTCCAAGAAAATGAACTTACCAACCTTTAATTGTTTTGATATTTCATGAAAAAATACTGTACATTTTGTAAACTTTATGTATTTTCAATTTTGTAAAACATTCAAGTTTTAAAGAAGAATTTGATGAAACAATCTCCTGACGAAAATCTTTTTCTTCCCCTCATAATTCAAATATCCTGTGACAATATTAAGGGACTCGCGGTTTCCAACAGTATAGCACTATGATTGTTTTACTCATGCTTATCTTTTTATATGTTTTAGTTACTTTCAAGCTCAAATCCCAACTCTAACAACATGAAGCAATGTTTTTTGCCATGGAATACTTAATGTCCATGTTGGAATATCACCTATTCTGAGATCAATTATTGTGATATCGCTCACTCTGATACCAATTGTTGGAAATATCTGATCAAGACACCACCTTCATAGAATCTTTCGGTACCACGTGTCGCAGCAAGAAGAAAAAAAAATAAAACAGAAAATACAGAATCAAGTATGTGAAATAGCCCAAGTGCTGTCTCCACGGGGCATGCAAGCTTCACCAGGAGAAAAAATTAATACAAGAGAAGATTACCTACTCTTATCTCTTTGTATACACACCTCTCTCAACTAGAAGCTACCCTCATAAAAGCTCTCTCTATCCTCCAAAGAGACCCTCTCACAGATCTGAAAAAAGTATCAAGATCCTCAATGCCCTTGGATGCTTCCCGTAGAAGCCGCTATATCATGCCTCACCGCAGCTGCCCTGCTCTACCCTCGATCCCCTGTTGATGCTTTACAGTGTTTGCTCTGTCTGCTGCATATCCTCAGCGCACACCGAACTCTCTCTCGGAGCCTGCCAAGGTCTCTCCTCAGCTTTGATGTTTTCTCTACATGATTAGGACATCATCAGCTTTCCAACGCAATAAATGGCTCATCAATCGGAGCTATATAGACTTCAAAAACTCTAAAATACTGTTTCTATAGGATACCAAGGTCAAATAAAATCCTAGAATCATCTGTGGCCGTCCGATCGTGACCAGCTCGCATCAGATCCATCCGATAATGTACTATAGCCTCAGATCAAGTTTGATCATGTCCAGAGTCATCCTTAGTTGTTTGATCGCAAATGGCTCATTTCAGAGCCGTCGGATCGTGCAAAATTGCTCATGGATTGTGCGTGGACTGTGTGATCAGTCCACGCGGCCTCCATGGATCACCTAGCATCCTGTGGTCCATGGTGGACCGCGTAAGTGTTGGGCCTAGGCGCTCGTACGCACATTGGGCCGGCCTGTGCACCGCGTGCGCTTGCGGCCGGCCCACGCACCCCACTCCGCATGTTGGGCCATGCGCCCGCTGGGCACCGCGCCCGCTGGGCCCGGCTAAGCCGCCATCAGCCTCCGTCACCTTGTGGTCTGTGCCACTACTCCGAATTTCTTTTACACATATCTTTACCGTTTGGATTCCGTTTGAGCTATTTTTGGGCTCTTTGGATTCCGTTCGTTGTCTTAAATCTTGTTGTGGGCTTCTTATGGATTGAATTTTGAGGCATATTTCCTAACAATCCACCAATCGAGGCGAACAGGAGTTGCATTGCATCCATATGCAATGTGAGGCATTGGTGTGCTTCATTTAAAATAATGAAAATATTCCACTATTACATGTGAGCTAACGCAAGCACAGGATCTTGGTTAACGAGAAATACAAAACAATAAGATGGTAGTTGTAGAATAATGGTACATAATATTGTAGATTATCCTCTTTGTTTTAATGAGGCAATATGTGTGGCTTGCATCTTGATATCTTTCTTCCCTGGGAATTACTAAACTAATGATGCTTGAGCTTCCTCTAATCTCGCAACCCAGACTTCTATTTTGTAGTTTCTCACTGGCACTTGAAATATGATATAAGTACATAGTTCGAGTTGTCTCACGAATATATAAGAGCAATTACGTATATTTTCTCAGCCACTCAAGCTTTTCTTATACCGATTAATCCGTTTGCTAACATGAAGTACAGAAATAATGCTACATCAAAGACAGCAATTTTACTAGTTGTACGAGCCACCACCACTTCAACAGTCATGGCAATTATTTATTTTAATGAGTTCCTATGGTCTTCTCCGAATGCCTTTTTGTTTTAGTTAACATGTCATATTTTACAGGAATGACGATGGATTAGAAAATATTGTAGGATTAAGGTAAGTACAGTAAATGCCTTAACTCTTTCGTGTAGCAGTTGTCTTCTTCCTTAGCTTCAGCGTTGTCCCTGACTGCTAACGAACTCTTTAGGGGTGCATTGCTCTCTTTTTGCTCTATTTTCTTTTTCCTTCTTATTTTGGGCAAGTGAAAGCCTATTTTAGTGGGTGTCTATTTTGTATTGCAACCATGATGCATGCTTGGCATGACCCTAGGATCAACACTGTGGCAATGACATTGTATCTGGATGATGATATTCCAAGTTTTTGGTCTTACAATATCTTTACTACTCATTATTGTACCTAATTATTGTAGTGCAGTATCAATAAGGAGAGAAAAATGATATACAGGAGCCAACCTTCATGTTAATTGACTCAAAACTACATCATAGATATATACCTTATGTATATTGATTCATTAATTTAGCATGAAAATTAATATACTATCCCATATTAAGAAAAAGCATGCTGCAGCTCATGGTTAAAAGAATAGAATTGGTATTTATACAAAAGAGGATAAGTTCTTAACCATTTTCGCTACACAATGCACAAGAACAGTCTTGTCCATGTAAGCAAAAAAGGGCTCTTAACCAGATAACCACTCACTTTTCGACCAAATACCATAATTTCCATTTAGTGGCACTAATGGTAAGTTAAGCAAGCAATGAATAATAACCAAACAGTGTATAACTTCATTGGCTGCTTACCTAGTTAGGGTGTGAATACCAATGATTAAATGTATTCGGAGGGTAGTTAGCTATTCAACAACCAACCACTACCTTATCAGTTAACCATGTCTAGCTAAAATATTCATGTTATGTTTTTTTCTCTCACTTTGCTCTTTTTCTTTGATATCTCTTGGATGTACCAAGAATCTTTGTAGTCCCTTTACATTACAAGTATATTGCCATTTACATGCAACTTGAATCACATATAACTACATAATATTAATTGGAGCAATTTTATTTATCCACATCTGCTTTATTATTATTATTTTTTTGGCAGAGCTGCATCTGCCTTATTGTATGTGACTCAATATTCAATGTTTTGTTAGTTGCAACCGCCTGAAACACCTAATGACGTTATTCAAGTGTCATTATTGCATTCTTGGTTCCTGCACTTGTCCTGGAACCAATCTAGCTGCAAACTGTAGCAGAAGTTAATACAACTAGAAGGGTGGGTTTTGGTTTTGTCTTACAAGCCTGGCCTCATGGTTTTGTACTCATCATCTCTTCTTGAATCTGAGTGGCCTCCAAAGGAGACAGATCACCTTTAACTCTTGTTGCAAGGTTTGGGTAGGGTACAGAGAACTAGTGCAGAAAAATTTTTTATATACCAAAGGAGGTATAGAAAATTTGACGCGGAGTGCATCGTCTTGTCCGATTGATCCACATAACCACTATTTTTCAATATACATTTAATGCTTGTAGTTTTATTTTTTCATTTAAAATTTTGAATGACAAAAATATCTTTTTCTTTTAAAAAAAATTATGACATCTTATAGCATATTAACATCCTGCATCAAATTATAATTTTTTGTATACATGATGTCATAATATGGCCTAAAAAATTATGACACTCTATGGCATATTATGACATCCTACGTCAAATTATGACTTCCTGCATACAGGATATCATAATATAGTCCAGAATATCATAATATGGAAGGGATATTTTTATCCAACCACTTTCCAATACCCATTTAATGCTTGCAGTTTTATTTTTTCGTTTAAAAATTTTGAATGATGAAAATAGCCCTGCTCTTTGAAAAAAATTATGATATTTTATGGTACATCATGACATCCTACATCAATTAAATTATGATTTTCTGTATACAGAATGTCATAATATGGACATAAGATGTCATATATTTTTTAAAGAGCAGGGGCATTTTCGTCATTCAAAATTTTAAATAAAAAAATAAAATTATAAGCATTAAATACATATTAGAAAGCAGTGGCTGCATGGACCAATCAGATAAGACGGTGTGCTTCACGTTGGATTTTCTACATCGCTCGTGGTGCATAAAGAATTTTTCGTGCATATATTACAATCACAAGCTTGTGGGCCTACAACCTCGGATACCAGAAGAAGGGCTGCAAGCTGGCTTCAAGGCCTCATCGCCCAGCGAACATACAATTAAGTAACACCCAATCCAAGGATGTAGCTCTGAGGTAGAAACTAGAGGCTAAAAGCAAACATATGCCTTGGTGTCACGAGCTTAGCTGTAGGTGTGTTGCAGGGGGTGTCGGCATGGGTATGGCACGGTGCTATAGAGGATTTGGCATGATCAAAATTTGTAATGCTACTCGATACTTTGGAACCCTATGGTATGATTTAGGCGGATGCCTTACTGGGTATTGAGAGAGCAATGGTTTGCCAAATAGCAGCATAGCCATGGCATAATATCAGGGGCTCAGGATGCGCGATATTTGGCATGGCTGTGAATCATCAAGATATATGTGGATACTCGAGGATTCCTCTTGGTTTGAGAAGGGGCGCAGAGCTTTGGCCGCATATCTGACTCCCCTAGACCCATAGGAGATGGATCCACCGTGGCATGATTGTGGGGCAATGGTGGTGCCACACCCGCACTACAAGAAAACAGCCTTTTTTGCGAAAAAATTATTTACGACGAAAATATTTTCATCACCAATAATACTATTTACAACGATAAAAATATTTATAATAAAAAAATTTTTTGTTGTCGATAAGTTTATTTGCAACACAAATATTATCGCCATCAATATTTGAAAAAAAATAAAAAATTCAAAAATTACTGATTATTTATGATAAAAAAATTTTAATTTAAATGATTAAATATTTATAATAAAAAAAATTCTATCATAAATATTTAAAATTTTTAAATATTAATGATTAAAATATTTTTATCATAAATAATTAAATATTTATAATAAAAAAAAATTTTGTTGTCGATAAGTTTATTTGCAACACAAATATTATCGCCATCAATATTTGAAAAAAAATAAAAAATTCAAAAAATTCAAAAATTACTGATTATTTATGATAAAAAAATTTTAATTTAAATGATTAAATATTTATAATAAAAAAAATTCTATCATAAATATTTAATTATTTATGATGAAAATATTTTTATCATCAATATTTAAAAAATTAAAAAATTTAAAAATCAAAAATTACTTATTATTTGTGATAAAAAATTTTATCATAAATAATCAAATATTTTAATGAAAAAAAAAATATCATCAATATCTAATTATTTATGATGAAAATATTTTCATAGTCAATATTTAAAAAAATTAAAAATTAAAAAAAAATCAAAAGTTACTTATTATTTGCGATGAAAATTTTTTATCATAAATAATTAAGTATTTATGATGAAAAATAATTTACGTCATAAATACTTTATTATTTATGATAAAAATATTTTCATCATTAATATTTAAAAAATTATAAAATTTAAAATTTTGATTTTGTGTAAGGCAACTGCATCTATTTTTTGTAGTTGCTGTATATATCTTTTATCCTTTTATATAGTAAAAAAGTAAATATGAGTTATGATCCAGACTGAATTTTTTGTATGAAAACATCATATAAAAGTGGATGATATTTACAGAATAGAATAAATAGATCCTTTTGAATGAAATGAGCTATATGTTTATTTGTGATGTAAAATTTATTTGTTCATCACTGTCACTGTTACTAATGACATTAATGAATCTTTCTGATGGAGTGTTTGCCTTAAGCTATATGAAAGGAGCCTCCTTTCATGCAGAAATTATATAATTAAGCAGCACATTCTAGAATGACTTCCATGATCTCGAAAGGTACCGTGCTTTCTGCATCGATTGATGCTCAAATATATCTCTGTAGGAGTTTCAATCATGAGAAGATAAATAATACGAGCACTCATATTCCTAGTAATGCAAAGTATAAAAATGAGCTTGTATTTTATAATATAACTTATACTATCCACAGGTTTGTTTTGATTCTGATTAATTACTTTTCGATGCCCACACAATTCCTCTTGAATTTTTTTAGCACGATCCTCACATGCAATATACGAGCTTCTGGATCTCAAATTTTCTATCTCTATCTTATCCTTCAAATTTCAATCTTGATAGATTGCTCTCGCGATCTCAAAATTATCGTTATATTTTTGTACTCTGACTTTCGAAATGAGAACTCCAAGAAGAAGATGAGCTCTTTGGAGATCAAAGATCTCAAAGCTATTGATCTTTAATAGTGTCTATTACATTGCAGAAGCAAAAGAGCTATTCTTATAATAATTATTAGTGACATAAATTAAATTTTTTATCGTAATTATATTTTTTATATAATTTTTTAGAGAAAAAAATTTTTTAAAGAAAAAATCATAAATTAACTGTTTATATAAAATTTTTTTGATTAATAAAAAATTAATTTTTTTGATGAAATTATTTTTAAAAATTTTTTTAGATCAAAAATTTTTTAGATTAAAGAAAATTAATTTTATTTTTCATCATGAATATTTTTTTAATATCATTTTTTTGTTAAATAATTTGGATGAAAAATTTTTTTGATGAAAAAATCTAAAATTATTTTCTTATGAAATTATTATTGGAAAAAAAAATTTAGACTGAAAAATTTGAAAGAAATTTTTTTTAATTATTAGTGACGTAAATCAAATTTTCATCACAAATAGTCTTTAATTTTTTAAATTTTTTTTAAAAAAAATTATTTATGATGTAAATTTATTTTTCATCGATAATCATATTTTAAAAATATTATTTTAATCAATTTTTATGAAAAAAATTTATTAATAAAAAAAAAATTATTAGCGATGAAACAAATTTTCATCGACAAAACCATTTTTATAATAATTTTTTTATTTTTTTGAAGAAAAAATTGTTAGAGAAAAAAAAAAATTTTGGGCGGTATTTATTAGCGATGAAAACTTATTTCTGTCGCTAATACCCTTATTAACGATGCATATTTTTATTTTCATCATCAATAATTTATTTCATAATTTTTTTAGGTGAAATTTTTTTAGAGAAAAAATTATTTTAGTGCAGAATTTTTGGTGGGCCTTATTAATGATGAAAAATTTGCATTGCTAAAGGTACATAAAAATAAATGTGCCACCGGTCATTTCCATCTGCCACTCGTTCTCCTGTGAAACTATCTCCTGAAACCCTCTTCCTCTCCCATGAAGCCCTCTCCACCGGTGAGCAAGCCCTCCCCCTCGCTACGGTCGTCGACGACGATGCCACCACCATTGACACTGTTGCTATCAGAAACGCCACTGACTTATAAGGTAAATCATTTTTTTTTGTTGACTGCATGGGGAAAGGAGGGGTGGCGGGGTGAGGGAGGGTGGTCATGCCGGGGCCAGAGGAGGGGGGTTTCGTGAGGGTAGGGGGCTGGAGTGGGTGGGGGTGGGTCATATCGGGGCTGGAGGGGGGGTGTTTGGTGGGGGTGGGTTACACCGGGGCAAGAGGAGAGGGCTTTCGTGAGGGCAGGGGATCAGAGAGGGAGGGGGGTTTTTGGCAGGGTTGGATCATGCCAGGGTCAGAGAAGGGGGTGGGGTTTTCGTGAGGGCAGGGGGTCGGAGAGGGAGGGGGGGTTTTTGGCGAGGGTGGGCCATGCCGGGGCCGAAGGAGGGGGTTTGGCGGGATTGGGTCACGCTGGGGCCGAAGGAGGGGGGTTTGGCGGGGGTGGGTCATGCTGAGGCTGGGGGGGTGTTTGGTAGGGGTGGGTCATGCCGGGAGATGGGTCGGGGTGGGAGGAGCTGGTGGGGTGGGGGTTTTGAGTGGGGCTGTAGGGGGTTGGGTCGGGCTGTAGGAGATTTTTTTTTTGTACCCAGGGCGAAGGTGAGAGGTGGACTAGCAGGCAAAGCGGAGGGGGTGCTGGTCGCGCAGAGGTGGGTCAAGGGCGGAGCGGAGGTGGGACAGGGGGTGGGGGGCGGAGGGGCACTGTAGGGGGTGGGGTGCAGTGGTGATAGGCCGGGGAGCAATAGTTGGTAGGGGGGAAAGAAAATAACAATAATAATTTAATAATAATAATAATAATAACTATTAAAAAATAGTAATGATAAATAAAATTAAATAAAATATTTAAAAATATTTAAAAATAAATTATTTTTGTAATGAAAATAGTTAGCTTTTTAAAATAATGATAAAATATTATTTTTAAAAAAATAATTTAATACTTTTACTAGTTATAATTTAAAGCTTTTGCTTGTTTAGTCCCTGTATTTTATTGTCATATAATTTAATGCTTTTACTTTTGCTTGTTATGCTTTTGTTTGTTTAACTAGGATCCGATTCAGGATCCGATCCAGATCGACTCGGATCTGGTCCAGGATCTGGGTTGGGATCTTGATCGAGATCTGGACTGAGATCTGGGTCGGAATCCTGATCATGATCTGGGTCGGATCTAGTTAGAATCCAAATCGAGATCTGGATCCGAGTTGGGATCTGGATCCGATCCGAGTTGGGATCTGGATCCGATCCGAATCCGTATCGAGATCCGGGTCAGATCCGGATCGAGATCCGAGTTGGATCCAGCTACATCTCTCTATTCCTATAGAGAGATGTATGGTAGTGATTTAATGCATGTATTGATGTAATCTTAGACTTCCGTTCAAAAGTCGGTCACATGATCCCTAAGTTGACGCTGCTTTCCTTCTTGTGGAACCACGTAACCTGTCGCTTCTCTTCCCACGAAACCCTCTCTCTCTCCCTCTCCCTCTCCGAGCTCTCCCCCCTCTCTTTCCATCGGTGACCGCATCTCCATTGCCATCCGATGCAGGCTTCCACCATCGTGGGGATCCACCATCGTGGGTTTTTACCGTAGGCTTCCAGCCCTATCTGCAGACTGCCTTCACGATGCTGCTTTTGGTGAATTTGAAAGATGAGAGAGAGGGAGCGGAGGATATTCAATGCAGGATTGGATTTCATATTATTATTTTATGTTAATATTATTTTGCATGCTCAACTATTTATAGTTTATTTTATATTTATTGTATAAATTTTTTAGTATTACTGCTGAAATTTATAAATTTTTTATTATTCTTCTAGCACAATGCACATTGCTTTTGCTTATTATAATTTAATTATTTTGGATGCTATTTTGTATACTTTTGCTTATTATAATTAAATATAAAAAATATTTTTATTTTGAAGAAAACTCTAGTAAAATTTTTGATGAAAAAATTTCAATACAGAGTTACTTTTTTTTGATAAATTAGAAATCTATCTCTAAATATATGTTCTGAGATGGTAGTTAACTTACATTGAGCCGTTGATTCTCATTCAAAAGTCGATCAAGATTAACTCTTAGATATTCCGTATTCGGACTTTTTAAAAAAATAATAATTTTATTATTGTTAATAGTTAATATTTTATTTCATTATGTGGTAGTCAGTAGTTATCTGTCTACTGTTCTCTAGATATATGATAGATAGGGTGCATAGGCACTATATTCACGTCGTATACTTGGAGAACCATGGAGAGATGCTGTCAAAATTTTTATAATAATGAAATAAAATATCGACTAGTAACAATAATAAGATTATTACTTTTTTTTTAAAGGGATAGAGCCACACCTATTAGTAATGATTTGAAATGGATAGGATCATGCATGTTTGCTTTATTAAATTAGTGGAAGGAGATTTTTTGTATTACTGTTCAATATATTTTTTAATACATACTATTTTGCATAAAATGATCCGTGTCTGGATCCAGATCGAAATTCGGTCCGAAATTCGAATCGAGATTCAGTCTGAAATTTGGATCGAGATCTAGTTTCAATGAATGTTACTGAAAATATTTTTATTGTTAATGGTTTTCATGTTTATTGTTAGATATATATTAATAAAAATTGGATAAATGCTAGAGATATTTTTTTTTCTAAATATCGAAAAGGTGTTTGAGATTTTATTGAGTTTGCACAGCATAAAGCTGACAGTGCTAGTCGGTTAAAGTATCCATGCAAGAGTTGTGTCAATATGATATATCATCATATAACACTTATTAAGGAGTATCTACTACGTTATGGTATGGACAAAAAGTATACTCGCTGGATATGGTATGGGGAGGATGATCCGAATGAAGTTGTGCACGACGATAATGATACTGAAGATGATAGTGATACTGCTAAACCTATCGAATATGATGGTATAGGATAACTATTAGATAATTTATATCAGGGTGTTTGTTCAAATGTATGCATGAGTACTAGAGCATCTGAAGGCAATTCTGATCATGAATGGCTTGAGGTAGAAGGAACTACTGAACAGTTTGCAAAGCTTGTAAGGGATGCACGAGAGCCACTCTATCCAAATTGTGCAAAGTTCTTCATGTTAGAATTTTTAATAAAATTACTTCATATTAAAATTATGAACTGATGGAGTTAGAAGTCATTTGACTAAAATTTAGTATTGATTAAAGCAGCTCTTCTCGATAGAAAGCAAGTTTCAAAATCATATTCTGAAGCAAAAATAGACATGCAAAAATTAAGACTTGGCTATATTCCTATACATACCTACAAAAATAATTGTATATTATTTTATGAGGATAACAAACAAACAACTGAATGTTCGAAATACAGTGAGCCTAGGTACAAAATCGATAACAAAAAAGAAAGAAGATACCTCAAAAGGTTTTAAGGTATTTTTCATTGATTTCAAGACTTCAAAGGTTGTATATGTCCATAAAGACAGCTAAAGAAATGAGATAGCATCATGAGTAATGAATTTTGAAGGAGAACATACTTAGCCACCCAACCGACTCCATAGTTTGGAAGACTTCGATGCAAAGCATCCGCACTTTGCGAGTGACCCGTGCAATATCCGATTTAGTCTAGCGACAGATGGATTTAATCTCTTTGGTAATTTGAGTACTTCCTGCAGTATGTGACTTGTGATACTAATTGTATATAATGTATCATCTCGAAAGTGCATGAAAGAATCATTTATTTTTATATCACTATTGATTTCGGATCCGAAAGCATCAGGTAATGAAATTGATGTATATTTACGACCGTTAATCGATGATCTGAAAGAGCTATGAAAAAATAGAGTACAGACATATGATTCTGTGAGTTGAAAAAATTTTAAGTTACATGCATTGATTTTATAGATCATAAATAATTTTTCTACATATGAAAACTTATCTGGATGGAGTACTAAAGGATATCTGGCATATCCAATATGCAATAAGGATGCATCCTCCTTACATTTAAAGCATGGATGAAAAATATGCTTCATGGGTCATCAGTAGTTTCTATCTGGTAATCATTCTTGGAAGACCCGTTACAATCAATACTTTGATGGTAAGTCCGACCGGCATCCGCCACCTAAGAAGTTAAGTAGAACAGAAGTTTTAGAATAATTTGAAGTCATTAGAAACATCTAATTTAGAAAAATATTGGATACTCATAAGCAGAAGCATACTGAAGCTAAGCTGAATTGGACAAAGCAAAGTATTTTTTCGAACTACCGTATTGGAAGCAGCTACTACTTTATTATAATCTGAATGTAATACACATTAAGAAGAATATTTATGATAATATCATCGATACAATATTGAACATCTCAAAAAAAATAAAAGATAGTGCAAAAGCTCGTCTTGATTTGCAGAAAATAAAAATGCAATCAGAATTACATTTAGTTCATCGAGGTGATAGATTTTTTATGCCACATGCATGTTATTCATTATTTGGCGAGGAAAAGAAGAGTTTTTGTGGATGGTTCAAAATCATAAAATTTTTTGATGCTTATGCTTCAAATGTATCATGGTGTGTTGGCAACAACGACTGCAATATCTCTGGCATAAAAAGTTATGACTCCTATTTG
Source organism: Elaeis guineensis (assembly GCF_000442705.2). NCBI lineage: Eukaryota > Viridiplantae > Streptophyta > Magnoliopsida > Arecales > Arecaceae > Elaeis > Elaeis guineensis. The sequence goes on from NC_025998.2 coordinate 123,105,056, forward strand.
ATGATGCAATGCTTGCTTCCTATGGTCAAATTTGGATGGTGATGTTCAAACTGCATTGATTGAGTTGGGAGTGTTCTTCCAAAAACTATATTATCAAAAATTTAAGATTAACTTATTTAAGAAGTTTGAGAAGGATATCATGCTCATTCTTTATAAGTTAAAAAAAAAATTTTACCATCATTTTTTGATGTTATAGTGCATCTGGCTATTAATCTTCCAAAGAAAGCTCTTTTGGCCAGACCAATATATTATCAGTGGATGTATCCTATTGAAAGATAAAAAAATTGTATGCACTTTATAATATCAATTATAAAATATAAATATATTTTTAAAATTGAAATTTATTTTTATTTACAGATTTGTATGTATCTTAAAAAAATATGTGCGTAATAAAGCACAGTCTGAAAGGTCTATAGTGAAAACATATGTAGCTACAGAGTATGTCACATTCTGCTCGATGTATCTTGACGATATCAAAATAAGATTCAATCGTACAAATCATAACGCAGATCGTGAATAGAGTGACAATAAACCGATACTGTCTATATTTAAACAAATGATTTGACCTATTGGTGGAAAGAGATATAAATTTATAGATGTGAATGAGCTTCTACGTTCTAAATAATTATAAAAAAATTGAAGATTTCATTGAGAAGTACCATCTTAGCATACTGTTTAATGTTTTAAATAATTTTTTTATATCAATGTAAAATTAAAAATCATAATTTGTTGCAGTGAGCATAAGAGTATACTATCCAGAGAGAATAATACAGATGCTGATAATCGATATAGAAAAAAATTTACAAAATAATTTGGAGATCTTATAAGTTGCATTAGTAATACGTTATTTTTAATAATTATAAAAATAATTATTTGAACCAATATATTTTTTTATGTTATGGTATTGATGAAATATAAGTATTTCAATAAAGAAGAAGATGTGACTGATGAGTTATACGATTTAGCATGTGGCTCTGATTGATGGGTTAACCACTATGTATCCTGTATCATTGGAGGAATGAGATTTCACACAAGAGAGCTTGAGATGCAACGACGAACCCAGAATAGTGAGATTGCTACGATAGGATATGAAGGAGAAGCAGAGATTGAATATTATGGTGTACTGATAGATATCATAGAACTGAAGTATGGGTCTAATAATTCTGTATTCTTATTTCAGTGTGAATGATGAGATATTAGCAATAAAAAGATCGATATTCATATCGATCCATCTTTTATCAGTATAAACTTTGCATGAACATGATATCAGAATGAGCCATATATATTAGCAACTCAAATGAAACAAATAATATATTTGAAGGATCTAAAGTATCAAGGTAACTGATATGTCGTACAAATAATAACACCTAGAGGCGTATATGACATACCAATCCGACTAGAGATGGATGAAAATTCAGATTTACATGAAAAAGAAGTTTTCTAAGAGGAAGAACAAACACTAATCGAACTTTTTATTGATGAAGAACTTGTAACAGCTCCTTCGAATAAGGCTGATTTGTCGTCCAACGAAGTTGAAGCTGATTTTGCATTTAATCTTGATGAATCAGAGGGTGACGATCAGTTCATAATGACGATGAGATAGAAGATGATATATTAGTCGATTATTATGATTCGAAGAAGGACCTACACATCAAGAAAAATACAGATATTAATGAGTAGATTTATATTCTTTGTTGAATCTTCTCTTGCAATAATGGTATGTGATATAATTCTATTCATTAGAATATAATTTATTTTTTACTATTATTATTTAATATTATATTAATTTATATGTCAAAAATTGTAGGTATGGCACCAGGAGATAGACAACGATGTTCGCGTTCGCAGCCTACCCCTGAGGCTGAGGCACCTTCATCCATTTCCACTATCGCACCAGCAGAGTCGTCAGAGGGTCCTACACTGGCATGTCCCAGTGAGGTAGGTCTGAGTGAGATGGATCCGAGTGGTATTGTTATCCTTTTTGTATAATAAAATTTAATTTTTTATTTGGATAGCTATCATACTAATGATTTATTTATTATTATTTTAGATCAATCTCCACCGCTGGTGAGGTGAGGGCGAGGTCCATCGAAGAATCTCGCTCTAGAGCATTAGAGATGCGAGCACCCAGGACAGCATCTTTATATTGAGATACCACCCGACTACACCAGGCCTATTAGGGAATAGTGCGAGCTATGGCAGATCGAGCTAGGCATCATATGCCGTAGCTATGCCCCTATGATACTTTTCGATTGGCATCACGTTATATGGACTTAGAGAGAGATTTTTTACATCAAGTTATAGATAAAATAAATTATACTATGAATATTTAATTAGCATGATATTCTTCTAATATTTGTTATTGGCAAGATGTATTTGATATTGTTGATTTTGAGGAGGATCGCATGCGGTGAGCTATGGATGCTCATTTATGCTTGCATTTCAAGGAGTATCGCTGCATTCATCAGCACTGGTATCATGTGATGCAGGACCATGGGGTGAAGGCAGTGCGGCAGCGGTCGTATGACAGCATTACTATGGATGATTGGGCTCTCTATGCCGGTATTACGAGGATCCGGCATATCAGGTTACATATCCAAATTTTTTTTTAAGTTGAATGATTGAATCATTTATTCTTAAATTTAATTTGTTACCTACTAATTTGACTACTAATTGTACAAAGATGATGTATCCAGAACATCGTGAATCAGATGAGACAAACCATATCGTATTGTGGGGGTTCGAGATTGTTCGCTCGTCATATGGAGCAGATGGTAAATAATTTTTAATTAGTATATTTTAACTCTCTAACTATTTAAAAAAATTTTAATTAATTATTCTCAAATTATAGAGAGATGCAGAGAGTGACGAGCTTCTTGATAGGATTGATATCTATCAGTAGACCCACCAGCGATGGTCAAGGGAGTGGGCGATGGGGAGCCAGGAGCTTTTTATAAGTTTTTTCAATTATTTTTTTCATTCACAGTTTGATTTTTAGTATGAAATTAAAATAACTATAACTTTAATTTTCAGGATCGTATGATAAGCATCATAGTCTATCCCTAAGACTCGACCGCACCCACAGATGATGAGATCAGTGATCAGGTGCTTGGTACGAGATCCTATTATGTTAGGTATTTAGGACATGGGATTAGTGCTCTTTCATCCTCACGCTCATCCAGAGCTGACATCCATACTGCCTGCGATACTCGACTGGCGGAGATGCAAAGACAAACTATTGAGGATCGACAGCGAGCTGAGCAACGAGCAGATGAGTTGGCTGCACACGTCGATGAGTACCAGCTACTCCAGACCCAGATGATGGAGTGGATGATGCAAATGGAGTGCATGATGCAACTGATGAGGCAGCAGCAGACCGGTCCGAGCTCTTTCGAGTGCTTTCCTTCTTCAGTCCGTTCTCCTTCTACAGATGCTGACACTTGACAGCCTGTTTATGTTACTTTTTATTTTTATTTCAGACCTCTTATAATTTTAATTTAATATAGTATAATGATAAAATTTATTTATGAGTTTATAGTATAAATTTTTTATTTAAATTTTAAGATTATAAATAAAAAAATTTTATAAATATAAATTAAAAATATATAGTTATAAATTATTTTAAAAAATTTTATGTAAATTTTTAACGATGAAATTATTTTTGATAAAATTTTGATCGTCAAAAAATCTATTAGCGATAAAAATCATTGATCGTAAATAATTTTTTTAATAAATTTAAAAATATTAAAATTTTATATTAAATTATTAATGATAAAAATTATTTCATTGTCAATAATTATAATTTAGTAGCGATAAAAATTTTTATCAGCAATTATCGTATTTGCGATGAAACTTTTACGTTGCTAATATTTTTTTATAAATCTAAATTTTATAAAAATTTTTAATTAAATGAATAATGATGAATATATTGTATCATAAATAATTTTTTAAATTATTTTTTATTAGTGACTTAATAATTCATCGTAAATTACTTTTTTGACGATGAAAATTTTTTATCATGAATAGTTTTCAAAAAGTTTTTTTTAATGATGATAATTTTTTATCAGTAATATCGATTATTGATGATGAAAATATTTTTTCATTGTAAAAAATTATCAACGACGTCATTATTTGCGATGAAATATCAGCAACGATAATTTCGTTGCTAATAACTATTACTGACGAAAATCTAGTATTAGCGATGAATTTTTTGCGTCGCTAATATCCTATTCTGTTGTAGTTTCAAATTGTCTCATGTAAAGATATTCAAAGTAATGCTGGTCAGATGAGTTGGCCATATTGTGCAGGGAGGGGATACCCGAGAGGTTTCATTCTTGAGGGGTGTGTCCAAACTACTCTATGCATTCTTGATCTCTGTAATGGAGCAAAGAGGTAATAAAAGACTAGACAGGTAAGAGTGTGGCCTACCCAAAGAGGTAAGTCTCGTGAGCATCGCGAGATGATGTCTTACGGAGATCCATAGGAACTAATTGGTCATAAAGAATAGGTGGGGGTTATGGAATATTGGACAGAATATATGCTTTGGAGCTGGGCCAAGGATCAAACATGGCCAAGAAGGTCATACTGAGGAGAGGACAGCTTGATGCAAGGATCAACTTATCGAAGATATTTACTTGATGGTCAAACTTGGATGCCAATATCATGGCAGTGCATAATATGCGAGCAGGCTATGGACATAAGATGTTAGGTGGTATGGCCATGTATCTTCAAAATCATGATAGTGCACAGTGATGGGTGAGCAGGCTATGAATATTGTCGAGCAGTATGGCCATTGAAGGAAACGCATGTCGAGGATGCAAGACTGGGATCGTGGCACAGGAGGGGTATGGCCATTGATGGGTTGCAGATCAATGGCACAGTGGTTATGTTATGGCATAAAAGTATGTCGAGAATCAACATATCTTAGATAAGTAGTACTTAGCTTAAGGGTAGAGCCTTAGAGTTGACACAGAGGTATCGAGTTATGGAGCACTCTTAGGTAGAGTCTATGTTATGGCATGGAGGTGCGCATGAGCATTGCGGTTGATTCGAGAGATCAGATTGCTTGTGGGCACTTGAGAGTATCACTTGTGTTCAGTACAATAGAGTGCTAGGAAGGAGCATAGAAGTGCATGCTTGGCTATGTGGCTGGATAGCTGCTTGTTTATCGACATATCTGAGGAAAGGATTTAAGAGGGCTGGCCTTGGTGTGTGGCATGTCAGGGCACCACATGGTATTTAAGTAAGAAAACACTCACCCCATGACAATTGATATCAAAGCCAAAAGTTGGCTAAGTCGATGGTCAACGTTGTGCTTGATGTTAGCTTCTGGTATGTGTGGTATCAAGTTACATTCATTTGGTTGCAGATATGGACGTATCTAAAGCAATGAGAAATTGAAGTCCAGGTTCAGAGAAGCTGGATGTTTGAGTCTATTGTAGGTGTCAATGACTTGAAGTGGGGGAGCATTTTGTAGGGCAATGTGCTCAGTGCAGAATGATTAAGATTGCTCATCAATGGCACGAGTGGATGGAAGCCTGCAGATGTGAAAGTCTATCAGTTTATGGCTGAGGAAAGAAATTCAGGATGAAGAGTGCTCATGAATGCTGAAGCACTTGGGCTGCATACAAAGTTGCAAGACAGAGCATCTCGAGGGTCTAAAATCTTCAAAGAGGCAGAGTTGGACAAATAGACTGAGGTACTAGGGTGTATCTACAGTGCAAGAAAAGATATAGCATTCAAATTTTAAGTGCAAACTGAGGTGAAGACTTGGAGAGTTGGGGGACTCAGTTGCACAAAGATATGGGAACATTGGAAAAAGCCATCTCTTATGGAGGTGATTGTGGAGCCAAAACACTTAAATAGCATAAGAAACAAAAATCAAACTTATGGAACTGCTCTTAGGGTCAAGATGTTGGAAAGTCGAGGTACTAGAGATAGATATTTGGTCAGGAATGCTTACTCGCTGCACAAGCATGCGATGTTAGGTTGCAAGAGCTGAAGCACGAGGGCTGTTTAGCATTGGCCAGGGTGGCGTGAGGTAGAACGGATATGTCAATTGAGTTACATGAGGTGATCATGCTGTGAGGCATTATAAGGCTCAGATATCTGATGCAAGTGACTGTCGAGGTACTGCAGTCACAGGAGTGAGGTAGGCCAATGGGGTAGCCTTGCATTGGTCCTATGGACTTGGAGTAAAGACACAAAAGTAGTCGGGATAAGCTAAGGATTGCAGGAAACAGTATGAACAAATGGCTCTGCAGAAGTAGATAATTGGGAGCTCAGAGTGGAAAATAGAATGTCAAGGCATTCGATCAAAGTGGGAAGTGGCCTTGATTGGGTATTAGGGTCTCGCTTGGTAGTATCTATGGATCTGCATTGGTATGGGACGGTGCAAAGATATGGAGATAACTTGTGAGTACTTGGCATCGATATGGTGTCATAGGGTCTGAAGGCATGGTGCTGAACAGAAAAGATCGAATTACCATAGGGCCGCAAGGTGGGTACGTAGTAAGACCAGGCATTTGGAGGTAAGTTGCCAGAGGAGACTCATGTGGTAAGCTGCTTCGAGATCTAGACGGGCAAGAGTTAAGCCTTGGATGTAATCCAAGGAGTGCCATTTTTTATTGCTGGCAATGGATTTTGCTTTGGTGGATGCAGTGGTTGCTCTCAGATTGGGGCAATTAGGAGTAAAGCCTTGGAAGAGTCCAAGGAGTGCAATAAAATTTTTAGTTAAGTTGATGGTCAGAGGACCACTGTAAGCTCAAAGGATGCAATGGCTACTCTTAGATTGGGGAAATCGAAAGTTAAGACTTGGAAGAGTCTGAGGAGTGCTATGCACTTGAAGGTCAAAAGACCATTAGAGGATGATAAAAGCAGAAGCTGATGTCGGATTTTGGAGCAGTTTGGTTCTATGGAAGAGTTAGTATCGTGTGGATGATGGATTCTCAATGGTGGAGAAAGGATCAAGGACATCAAGGCTATGGGGCTCTGACTTAAGGAACCATGATTGCAGTGGTTGCAAAGGAAGCCGGTCGTGGCGACCAATGTTCAAGCAGTGGCTTGGATGTCGATGAGGTCATCAACAACTTCAGTAGGGGAGAATCATCATGGGCTTAGCTGAAGGTGTGTTGTAGGGGGTGTCGGCATGGGCGTAGCATGGTGCTGAGGAGGATTTAGCATTGCCAAAATTTATAATGCTACTTGATACTTTGGAACTGGGTGGGATTTAGACGGATGCCTTGCTGAGGTATTGAGGGAGCAATGGTTGGTCAAGGAGCAGCATAGTCGTGACATGATATCGGGGCACTCGGGATGCGCAATATTTGGCATGATGGTGGATCGTCGAGATATATGTAGATACTCAAAAATTTCTTAGTTTGAGGAGGGGTGCGGAGCTTTGGCTGCATACCCGAATCCCCTAGGCTCGTAGAAGATGGGTTTGCCATGGCACGATTGCAGGACAATGGTGGTGCCATGCTCGGATGGTCTCATGTGGAGGCATTTGGGGCAATGCTGGTCGGACGAGTTGGCTATATTGTGCGGGGAGGAGACACCCGAGATGTTTCATTTTTGAGAGTTTTGTCTAGACTATTCCATACATTCTTGATCTTTATAGTAGAGCAAAGAGGCGACAGAGGACTAATCGGGCAAGGGTGTGGCCTATCCAAATAGACAAATCTCATGAGCATCGTGAGGTGATGTCTTGCAGGGATCCATGAAAATCGATCGATCGTGGAGAACAAGCGGGGCTTATGAAATATTGATCGGAATATATACCTTGGAGCTAGACCAAGGATCAAGGATGGCCAAGAGTGTCAAGTCAAGGAGAGGATAACTTGATGCAAGGATCAGTCGATCGAAGATATTTACTTGATGGGCAGACTTGGATGCCAATAACATGGCAGTGCATAATATGCAAGCAAGCCATTGACAAAAGATGTTGGGTGGTATGGCCATGTATCTTCAGGATCATGGTAGTGCAAAGTAATAGGCAAGCAGGCCGTGAATATTATCGAGCGATATGGCCATTGACGGAAATGTATGTCAAGGATGTAAGATGGGATCGTGGCATAGGAGCTTGGATAGCAGAACCCGAGAGGGCTCGGATGTGTATGATCGATTGTAGCTTCGAGGAGCTGCAGGAAGTGTCAGCTTGGTAGTTTAGCTAGGTGGCACTGGAGATGGGTTTGCCCAAGCCTCATGCATAGCAGTGGCATTGTATGGTCGTGCTGTGTAGATTTGATCTATATAGTACTGAAGGGCAGCTTAATGGGTTGTCGATTAGTGGTACAGTGGTTATATCATGGTACGAAAGTATATTGAGGGTCAACATTCTTGGATGAGCAGTACTTGACTTAAAGGACAGAGCCTTAGAGTTGGCATAGAGGTGCTGAGTTGCGGAGCACTCTTGGATAGAGTCTATATTATAGCATAGAGGTGTGCCTGACCATTTCGGTTGATCCGAGGGGTCAGATTGCTTGCGGGCACTTGAGGGTGTCACTTGTGTGCAATGCAACAGAGTGCTAGGTAGGGGTAGATGTGCATGCTTAGTTATGTGGCTGGACAGCTGCTTGTTTATCAACATATTCGAGGGAAGGACTCAAGAGGGCTGGCCTTGGTGTGTGGCATGCCGGGGCATTGCACGGGTGTTTTGATAAGAAAACACTCACCCCGTGACATTAGGGATTGTGGATTGGCATTTGAAATGATGAGAACTAGAGGAGTAGTGAATCGATAAGTCTTCAACATGCCACCGCCTGTGTGGCAAGGCTTGTGCAAAGAAAAAATATGAGAGGATAAAAAAAAGAGCAAAACTAGTCGAGAGAGAGCATAGGCATGCATGAGATCCTATTTGGACCAAGTTGATATTTGTTTGAGACAATAAGTGTGGCTCCATGGACAACGTTGCTATACTTCAGTGTACTTGCTCCTCCCATAATCGTTTGCAACAAAAAAAAAATTGATATATGGTTAACTTGATCATAGGATATTAGTGCTTTTCTTGTAAGATATATATGTATGTATATATATATTAGTTATGATTACAATAATTCAGGATATCATCTAAAAGGACTAGCCGAAAAGTATAACTAGATTTCTTAAGAATACAAGATGTTTTTAATAAATAATTGATGTGGGATTAAATATACGTTCGTATGGATTCTCATATACTCTTCTATTTAAACCCAAATATCCTCATCAAGTTAAGGGTTCAAATCCAAGTATCAAATCTACGCATCATTCATGAATACCACGATTGACATATGGTCAGCCCCAATGAACCATGTTATAGAATCCTCACACGCTCCTTCTGTTGTTTAAATCCAGGCATCCTCATCAATCTAAAGATCCAAATCTATACATAAAATATATGCATCCATTGATAAATACCATGATTGACTTGTGGTCAATCTCAATTAATGAACCCATCCTACAGTATCTCCTAATCTACGTAGGTTATTGGCTGGATCGATTATGATACCATTTATAATAATATATGATCTCATTCAAAAAGACTAACTAAAAAATAATATTTTGATTCTTTGATTTTATATAGGTGCTCAAAATTTTTATAATAAATAATCAATATAGGATTAAATATATATTCACATGAATTTCTATAATGATAATTTGCTACCAACCTACTATCATGGTTAGGTTTTTTTGGATCTATGAATCCAAGGTCTTTGACGCTAATTTTACTCCACAAGTAGTTGGTCCAACCTTTAATGTTCCTCGACAGTAACAAGTACACGTTTCCTTCACATCACTACTTTCCTTGGAACATCACAGTCGCGTGTCCGTAAACTACTTCTTGTATAAATACTGCTATCCCATTTTAGTTTGGAATATGGAATTGCGAATAACTAAGAATATCCCGTGATACTTGGAAATAGTTTGGGTAGTTGCTTAAACACAAAATGAAGAAGACAATGGGGAAAAAATGGATACATATGGCTAATTTTTTGACTGCAATGTACAAGATTGATATTAATATGATTTATATTGAAGTGATAAAGAATGAACAATCAATTTGCTTAATCTTGGACGCAAGCTACAGGGAGTGAAATTATTTAAATTGAGCATGTAAGATAAATTGACTGATGTTGCCTCCATACTAATATAATTGATGCAAGGCAGAAATTTTTTTTTTTTTTGTACAAGCGGACGGTGACACTATTCTAGTGTCAGCATAGTCCATAAGGTCATAATACAAAAAATCCCACAGGGCTAGAAAGCACATCTCACCTCTTCAGGTCCAATTTTTGGAGTATTTGGTCATGTAAGATGCAATCCAATCTGCCACGCTGTTCGCCTCTCAAAAATATAACGGACATACACCATGACTAAAAGATGAAGAGCAATCCAGATATCATTAAGAAGCTGATGGGCCTCCAGCTACTTTGTGTTGTCCCGGATCCATCCAATAAAAGTGGCAAAATTCAATATGCAAGCCAGATCCATTCAAAAAGTTATGGGATATGACAGCACCCAAGTTACCATCAAAAGACTCTAAATGGAAGTGATGATAGAATAACTGGGATCCAAATCAATGCAATGACAAATTCTCACTTTTTGAAAGAATTTTCTTTGACAAATTATGCCCTTAAAGTGGAATTACTTAGTTGATTTAGACTTTGTTTTCAAGTTCTAGTGAGATCTATGGGGACACCAAAAGTCGATATAAATGCCTTGAGTATGCATAATAGTCATGGTGGCTCTTGGAAATAAGATTTTCTTTGTATGTTGTATCCTGCAGTAGATTTTGAAGCAACTTGATAGATTTTGGAGATTGACAATGACATGCCTAGTGGATTCCAGCAGGTGGATCGGCATCTCCTTCAATAGTATGCAGTAGATTCCAGGCAATGATGAGTCTTGATAGCAAAATAACCTAGTAGTAGTTATGCTTTGTTAGCCTTATTTAGATATGTTTTGTCTTTAATTTTCTAAACGTAAGTGCTTTCTTTATCTTTTGAGTTAATTTAATTTCTATTTAAAGAAGTTTCAATCTTCCATGCTACAGCTCTAAAGTTTGAGTTAGGCCCCCATCAATAATCCTAGGATTTGTTGGAATAGGCCTCCAATGTATTCATCTACTTGCTAACCATGGCCATTGTGCTAGCTTGAAGGGGCCATACCCTATCAAATATTGAAGGGTAGAATGGACCATGTCCTAGACTAAATAATTAAGAACAAGGCTCACACTAGCTAGAATTTAGTATATTGATGGAAAACATAAATAAAATAGCGAACTTGGCCAAGATAAAGGCAAGGGACTACATTTTAAGGCACATGAATGTTATATTGGGACTGGACCTCACCACTATCCTTGTGTGCTACGCAAAAGCCTAAAGAAATCAAGGCTTTTGTTTTGATGCCCATGGGTGATAGGCTCACTTCCCCACTTTGACTCCCATCCTTGACCCTCTCTCTTCTTTAAAGGATTGAATTAAAAAGATGAAACACCGATTTATATCAAACCTGGTGGTATTTTGTTAACTAGTTAACTTATCAATAAGTTGGGTTTAATAGGATACGCAGAGAGACGCGTTTGATTTTGAGTTAGCTTCCTTAAGATCAGAGGAATGACATGATGCTACTAGAGATTCATGTGTTTGGCATGATTTGGATTCATGTGTTTGGCATGATATGGTTGTGCTTCATGACCATTATTAAAAGCATCGGTGGTTACTGGTGGTCATCATTGCTCTTGTATCTTGTTTTAAAGCTCTCCTAGCCTCGGGATCAAAATGGATCTTGTTAGTAATGGATGATGTCCATGAACTAGTAAGTGATTTTTTTTATTGTATTCATGCTAGATTGAGTGCTGTGCCTTATTTAAAAAAATATTAGATTGAGTGAGTATAAATAGAGATAAAAGTCTATCAAAAAATTGAGAAAAAATTTTTTTTTATTTATTTTTTTCTCTATGGAGAGAAAATGAGAGAAGAAAGGGTTAGAACAGCACCAACCATTCTCCCAATAATTAGGTGCTTCTGCTTTTCCTGAAGAACCCTATCGGCCTCCTACAGATCCAAAAATTTGACCACCACCTCCTTCCCCTCCTTGTACTTGTTGAAGTGCTCTGCGAGCGCCTCCTTCTCGCTCGTCTCCAACGAGATCCGATGAAGAGTTTCTCCTGCACCAATGCCGACAACAGTGCAGATGGCATAGAGGAGAACAACGATGGCTTCACCTCCAAAGTCCCCTCGACTGCTAGAAGCGCGAGAGATTGGAGAAACCTAAAGAGAGGAAGTTGGGAGGCGGTGGATAGAGATGAAGTTAGGAGGTGAGGGACTGAGGGTTTTAGAGTTAGAACAGGATCTTCTGTGATACTCAAAAAACACAGTATGTCTCCGAAGCATGCATAGTATTCTACGACACTATTTAAGTACCGCATATCAGATGGGGAAGTATGTCACACGCGAGTTTTAGAACTGGGTGGAGAAGTGAGAGAGTTGTTGTACAAGTGAGTCGAGGAACATCCTAGATTGGAATGGCCGGATGGAGAAATAGTTAACCGTTATCATCGGATTTGAGATAAATATTATCGGAAGATACGCAATGATTATCAAATTAGGGTTTTCTAAATTGGAACTCTTGACTTTCGAGAAATATAATTCTAAAAAATCTCCCGATGAATTCGGCTGGTTATCCAAGATGCCTACTCAATTCTGTGCAATTTTCACCGTACCCTTTGAGTTTTATTGTGTTTGTCACAATAGTTTTATAGGCAGCATTCTCAAATATTCTATGAGTTATGACTAGGTATAATGTATGGAATGATCACCTGGGATATCAACTATATAATGCAACGATGGATTAACAACTCCAAATGGTTAAGAATTATGCGTATTAAATGCATTCTTGTCATGCTCTCCTCACTCCCATAATTGTTATGTAATACAACATATGGAGAATGTGGACTCCTCAAGCAACATGGTTTGCTTGAAAACAACAAATATCTTTGCTAATGTTGCTACTAAAATCCACCCTAATTTAATCAAGTGCTTTAAGTTTGGTGTTCGATTAGGTTAGTTTCAGCTTGAAGTCATTTGATCGGACAATTCTTGAAGTATGAGTTCAGATCTGCAAAATAAAAAAAAACGAGCAATGAGGTTACTGGACTTTATCCAGAAGGATACCTAAACCGAGCTCTAGAAAATAGTGGAGATCCAAGCAATCTAAAGTTGAAAAGAGTACGAGGCAAAGGACTCATTTGATTTGTGAGAAAAAAAATTTCTTACTAAATTATTTTTTTAAAAAGTTGATTTTTGAAAATGTGATGTTTGGAAAAGTGATTTGAGTTTATTTGGTTGATCATGAAAAAGTGGCATATTCTAGAATACCACATATTTGATTGACTATTTACTTTCTTGCGACACTAAAATATCATTATATCTTTCATAAAGAAAAAAAATCATATCCTATTGTACTTTTAGCTTTAAGCACACTCTTTTAAGAAAAAAAAAATCCTCATTTCTTTCTCATGAGAAAGCAAAAAAACACGTCCCACATGGATTTTTATTTCCTTGTGAAATATAAAAAATTTATTTCTATATGAAAATTAATTTTCAATCTTTCTTTTTTGAAAATTTTAATCAAGCAAAATGGGTTCCTTTTTTTTTTCATTTATGACACCTTTTTTCTCTTATTTCTGTCAACCAAACGAGACCCAAGTATACCTAGAGATCCCCTAAATCTAGTTTATATAAAGTGGATGTTGGTGTCGGTTTTTGGGAAGGGAGAGAACGCGCACCTTAACTGCTCGGCATGTAGTAATTACCCACATGTTATGATGCACAATGTACAATAACCACGCAGGATATGCTTTTATTGAGTTAACCAGCAATTGCTTCTTGTTAATGAGCTTTACCTATCTTTATTATATGTTTAGTGGAGTCCATCTAGCATGCTTTTTTGCAAGATAGCTGATTTAGTTGCGAATGATTGAATGTACGTTGCATCATTTATCCCTCATTTTCGAGATCAAGCTGTTTTCTTTAGATGATTATCCTTCTATAATTTTTCATCATAAAATATGTATTCTTATAAACTTTGTCATAATGACCCTTTTAATTCCTTACATTCAATTAATTCACTAAATTTCCATAAAAAGGAAACAACTCAAAAATACTTCTTAACAAGAAGTAAATCATAACGATGGAAGCAATGTGATGGTATGTGATGGTGTGCAAATGGCTACAGTATTAGCAAGGAACAACAGAATGAGATAAGATGCGGTGCCATGAATTAAATAGCAGCAGAGGTGAAGAAAAAAAAGTAATCATGATGACAATAACAAGATTGTGCTGACCACAGTGACAAAATGGCAATGATACAAAACCTGCAACAGTGTAGACAAACTAAAGAAATTTAAGGCAATGTTTCACCGACACTACATGGAGTCAAGGGATCGGCATGGCAACATAGTAGGTTAGCAGCAGAGGTGAAGAAAAAAAAGTAATCATGATGACAATAACAAGATTGTGCTGACCACAGTGACAAAATGGCAATGATACAAAACCTGCAACAGTGTAGACAAACTAAAGAAATTTAAGGCAATGTTTCACCGACACTACATGGAGTCAAGGGATCGGCATGGCAACATAGTAGGTTAGCAGCAGAGGTGAAGAAAAAAAAGTAATCATGATGACAATAACAAGATTGTGCTGACCACAGTGACAAAATGGCAATGATACAAAACCTGCAACAGTGTAGACAAACTAAAGAAATTTAAGGCAATGTTTCACCGACACTACATGGAGTCAAGGGATCGGCATGGCAACATAGTAGGTTTGCTAGCATGAAATAATGAGGTGGTGAATGAATAGACTGCTAGCACAATACTAGTAGAAGTCGCAAAATTGCAAGGTTAAGATAGAAAGAAGGTAAAAATAACAAGATGAAGTCAACACGGCCACGGCATTATTGGTAATGAAATTGGGGGTGGCATTAACTAGATATATTGCAGAATTAAGCTATACAAAATGAAGATTGTAGTTCTTGTAAAAGTGCTCAAGAAAAAGGACAGAGTAATTGAGCACCATTAGTGACAATAGTAATAGGAGCAAGAATTTGTCAGGAAGCCTCATCTAGCAACCAAAGGTATTAATATTGCAAGAAGGTAACTAGAAAGTGGAAGAAATATGTTTTACTTCCTTTTTTTGGAAAAAGGATGCAATTAACTATCTAATTATTCCATGAGAGGATGAAATGATTACATCTTGGGAATACATAACACAGACTAAACAAACTATAGATAGACAATACTAAGCTAAACACCCAATCAGAGCTAAAATTACCAAGAAAACGATATATGTTTTACAACTGGATCTCCCTTTCCCATATACGGGGGAACATACATAAAGAAAAGCTACAATGTCTTGATTATTCAAAATGCTCTTGATGGAAAAAACCCACGGCACTCTAACCAATAATCACACATAAACAGGAACATGCACTTACATATAAATATTAGTAAGACACTAAAAAAATACAAATCATTAGCATAAAAAATGACAAAACTCCACTTATGATAATTAATTACGATCAAGATGGTGGTAAGGAGATTTTGGATTTGGTTGCACTTAAGGTCTTATTTGAAAGCATGGATAGATTATTCATGCATAATCTCTTCACACATTAGATTTTTAATGATGGTAAGATAGATCGTAGCATAGTTTCAGTGGATTGGGAGAGGAATTGGAGGGTTTGATTTTAATGCGTGTCGTAGTACATCAAAATTAATCCTATTCACTACTATGTAAATCGGATGAGTCGAGATCATATCCGTGGGGATCTTAGTTGATTGTTTCGAAAATGCAAAAGAAAAAAATAATAAATTGTAAGAAATTAAGAAAGAAGCATGAAAATTATAATAAGATTACTTTTCATTAATCAAATAAAGAAACGTACATAAAGAAAAGAAATAAAATTACGATACAAGACAACTAAATCAAGTTGATCTTCTTGCTGTGTCCGATGGTGGATGTGTCTCCTTGAATTCTTCATCTTCCTCTGTACAGATAGCGGCAAGATGGCGGGAAGGCTTGGTCTAAAAACTCCAAGGAAGAAAGGTTAATGAAAGCGGGTATGTAGAAGAAAAAGGATAGCGACACTAGGATTAGGACCTCTTTTAGATTTGATGAGATGTGGAAAAAAGATCTGTGGAGGAATATGGTGTTGTGCTAAGGTTAGTACCTCCCCTAGACTTATGGAGAAGAAGAAGAGAGAGAGAAAGAGAGAAACTTGAAGAAAACTTAGGGTTGGCTTGATTGAAGAAGATGGAGGCCTTGGAATTCTATTTATAGAGTGGGGAGGGTAGGGTTTTATAAAAAGAGAGGTGGGAGTGTAAATAAGGACCCTTAGATTTTCATATTGATTCTCCTCCGTTGATCTTTAAGTCGTGTTCACACTGAAATAGGAGCTGGTTGCCTGATTCACTCAAGTCTAATACAATTTGAGTCTAATTTGAGTCATATGAATCCAAACTCCCAATTACCTTCAAAATAGACTAAAAAGTATCAAATTTTAATAAAATAATATCAATTATTATAATATTTAGTACCTTTAGTGACTTAAATTAAGTATTCATCATACTCCCCAACTTGAATTTTTATTCGTCCTCGAGTAAAATAGATACATTAACATTGTGCACCAAATTATCCTTGAAACGAAAGTTATCCTAGACATTCGTAGTGGATATCCGGTTAGACAATTAACAAGATACTTCATTGGATTATCAATTCGACCCAATTAATAGTTGAGTATTAGCTATAAAAATTTTTAAAGATCTTCTTTCACCAACTTCCAACTCTACTCTTTAAGTCTTCTAACTTGATGTAAGCAGAGTTTATTGTCTTCTTATAATTTAGTCCCCTTATTCTTTTTTTTTTTTTTGTAGAAATATTTACATGTACAGTCAGTGCAATATCCTAACCCCTTAAGCTTTCTAATTGACTCTTGTAGCAAGCTTTAGGCCAATGACTTTCAAACCAGTTGGCTTTAGGGCATTAGGTGTAAAACACCCCTCAGACTTACTGACTCGAGTCAAAAAGGCTATGAGTTAAAAATTGACCATAGAAGAGATTTTTTCACATTCTCACCTTTTAATGCGAGCAACAACGCTTACTTAGGCGAAGGGGCCCGGTTACTTAATGAGAAATGCTAAAAAAAATTTATTTTTTTATAATAAAAAAAAAATTGTATATCTCAACCTTTCTATCCATATCCCCATAAAGCAGATTCTTCATTGAAATGGTGGGAAGAGGATTCTAGAATCACTCTAAATTTAGTCTGACCTAAATTCTTCCATTAATTGAACGTCCTTAATAATTTCTTCCTCAATATCTCTAAAATTATCTAGACCGTTAATCTCTCATTGATTAGGGTGCCTAGTTAACTTCAAATTGAGATAAAATTCAGATACATAAAACTAATTATTTCTGACCATACTCGAAGACTTAATTAAATTAGTTATTCTCTCCCCCAATTTAATTTTTATTATCCCCAATGGAAGAAGAGAATCATAATAAAGTTAAAACAGATAGAATAAGGAAGGACACTACCTGAGTTTGATGTGTGTAATCTTGATTGAGAGGTCCTTCATTACTGGGCGTGGTGTGTTCTTGACTCCATTGATCGTGGTGCTCCTCCCAATTTGGCTAATTATCTTTCTCAAAAATTCTTATAAAATAAAAAAAAATTAGATAACTGAAAAATAAAATATTGGGTTGCCTCCCAACAAGCTCTAAGTTTAAGGTCTTCAGCTAGACCAAGCCAAAGTTCAATTGTAGACTGGATCCTGCAATTCAATTGAGTCAACTTGCTCATCATGTCTGATTTCATCCACATATTGTTTCAATCGTTGGCCATTTACTTTGAAGGTATTTTTCAGTTTAGGATCTTTGATTTTAATTGCTCTATGAGGGAATACTTGAGTTACGATATATGATCCATCCCAATATGAACGGAGTTTTTCAGAGAATAGTTGTAACCTCGAATTATAAAGCTATACATTTTGATTAGGTTCGAATATTTTTCATAAAATATATTTATCATGATAAGTCTTAGTTTAAGCCTTTTAAATTCATGAACTCTCGTATGCTTCATTGCATAGCTCTTCTAATTCGTTCAATTGTAGTCTCCTATTATTACTTATATTTTTCAGGTCAAAATTGAATTGCTTTATAGCCCAAAATGTACAGTATTCTAGCGCTACTGACAGATGGCAGACTTTTTCAAAAATGAACCGGTAAGAAGACATTCCTATTGGGATCCTGTATGCAGTATGGTAGGCCCATAATGCATTGTCTAATCGTCCAGACCAATCTTTTCGATCAGGCCTAACCATCTTCTCAAGAATTCATTTGATCTTTCTATTGAAGACTTCCACTTGACCACTAGTTTGAGGGTGATATGGTGTGGCAACTTTATGAGTGATTCTATATTTCTTCATTAAACTTTCAAAATACTTATTTGTGAAGTGTGCACCTCCGTCACTAATAATGGTCCTTGGGCAACTTTATCGACTTAAGATGTTCTGTTGGATGAATTTGATTACCATCTTGTGATCATTCATCCTGGTTGCCGTAGCCTCAACCTATTTAGATACGTAATCTACCGCAATCAAAATATATTCGTATCCATAGGATGGAGGAAAGGGGCCCGTAAAATCGATTCCCCAAACATCAAAAACTTCCATGACTAAAATGGGAGCGCAAGCACTCAAAGCAAAATTTATGTGCATCCTTAAACAATGTCGGCTAGTAAAATCCACTTTGTAACACTTTCACGGTCGTTCTCTTCCCACTGAAATATCCTCTGCATGCATGAGAGTGACAAAAGGTAAGTATAATTTGATATTCACTCTCAAGGACACAGCATCGAATCACTTAGTCAGGACAATGTTTGAACAATTCGGGTTCCTACCAATAATAATGTTTGACCTGTGAGAAGAATCGATCCTTCTCCTGTTTTGTCCAATGGAGAGAAACTTGCCCTATATCCAAATAGTTAACAATATAAGCAAACCATGGGATTTGATCAGAGGTAGTTGCAAAAAGTTATTCGTCAGAAAATTTCTCCTTCATCTGTACTCATCGAATGATCAACTAAAATTTTAGAAATGTGTTCAGCGATCATATTTTCAAAACCCTTTTTGTCTCAAATTTTTAAATCAAATTTTTGAAGCAAAAGGATCCATCTTATCAATTATGATTTAGTATCTTTCTTTGAGAGCAGATGTTTCAGAGCCACGTGATCAGAATATACTAGAACCTTAGACCCTAACAAATATGAACGAAATTTATCAAGGGCAAATACCACCGCTAGTAGCTCTTTTTCTGTCGTGGTGTAGTTCAATTGAGCATCGGATAAAGTTTTGCTAACGTAATAGATCACATGTGGCTCCTTATTGATCCTTTGACCTAAGATAGCCCCTATTGCGAAATCGAAAGTGTCACACATGATTTCAAATGAAAAGGATCAATCAGGAGATTTTATTATGGGTGCTGTTGTTAGGGCTACTCGTAATGTATGGAAGGCTTGTAGAAAGATAAATGGCATGTCTTTGGCTAGCAGATTGCACAAGGATCTTGAAATTTTGCTAAAATCTTTAACGAAGCATCTGTAAAATCCAGCATGACCTAGGAAGGATCGTATTTGTCGAATCGAAGTGGGGGGTGGTAGTTTTGAAATGACCTTGATTTTGATTTTGTCTACCTCAATCCCTCTTTCAGAAATAATATGTTCCAATACAATTCTTTTTCGAACTATGAAATGACTCTTTTCCTAACTTAAAACTAGATTTGTTTCCAAGCAGTGCTTAAGGACTTTGGAGAGGTTATGAAGACAATCTTCAAAGGTGATTCCAAATACGGATAAATTATTTATGAAAACTTCGAGATATTTATCCACTATATCTGAAAAAATAGTCAAAATGCACCGTTGAAATATAGTGGGTGCATTGCAGAGTCCGAACGGCATATACCGAAAAGCGAAAGTGCCATAGAGGTAAGTGAAGGTGTTTTTCTCTTGATCATCTGAAAATACAGGTATCTGATTGTACCCTGAATAACCATCTAAAAAATAGAAAAAATGTTGACCCGCTAGCCATTCTAGGATTTGGTCGATGAAGGGTAATGAAAAATGGTCCTTCCTAGTAATAGCGTTTAGTTTCCTATAGTCAATGCATACTCGCCAACTAGATAGTGTGCAAATGGGGAACAATTCACCTTCTTTATTCTCCACCACAGTAATATCTGATTTTTTAGGTACTACTTGGGTAGGACTGACCCATTTACTATCGGATATGGGGTAGATGATTCCAGCATCTATTTACCACCTCTTTCTTCACTACTTTCCGCATGTTTGGGTTCAATCTCCTCTGCATGTCTCAATGGGGTTTAGTATCTATCTCGCAATGAATATGGTGCATACAGATGGAGGGGTCAATTTTTTTTAGATCGACAATGGACCAGCCGATAGCCTCTTTGTTTTCTTTCAGAACACCAACCAATTATGCTTCTTGATCCGGGGTCAAGTCTGATGCAATGATCACTGGGAATGTGTCATTAGGTTCTAGAAATGCATACTTGAGTGCGGCTGGAAGTGGCTTTAATTCTAGTACAGGTGGTGATTCTAATGATGAGATTGTGGGTGTATTGGCTAATGCAGGCAATGGCTCATACTTGATTATCCAAAGGAGAGTAGTTTCAGTATTTGATGTATCAACTAAAATATTTACTTCTTCGCTATCTCTCTCTATATCATAGTCATCCACTCCAAAGTGCGTCAAGTGGGTGTCTCAAGAATCATGTGCAAAAATAGTTGGTGTTGCTCCCTCTATGATGTCCTCGAATGTATCTATCTCGAAGTAACTATCAGTTGATGGTTCCTGAGATGCACTGAACACATTCAGTCTTAGTTTCTTATTCCCAAATGATATGTCCATGACTCCTGTCCTACAATTGATACATGCATTTGCCATAGTTAGGAAGGGTCTGCCTAAGATAATGAAAATTTATCTTGGATTGCCACTCAGTTTCATGTCAAGGACTAGAAAATCAACTGAAAAATAGAACTCATCTACCTTGACCAAAATATCTTCGATCATCCCACGTGGTATCTTAATTGATTTATCAGCTAACTGTAAAGTGACCAACGTAGGTTTCAGTTCTCCAGACCCAAAAAGTTCATAAATCGAGCTAGGTAAAAAGTTCACACTGGCCCCTAGGTCTAGGAGAGCTTGTTTGATGTGAAAGTCTCCTATAATATAAGAAATGGTAGGGGTACCTGGATCTTTAAGCTTTGGAGGGGTAGCATGCTAGAATACAGAGCTAGCTTGTTCCGTGAGGCATACTTTCTTCGAGAGTTGTGATCGGGATTTACATTTCTGAGTGCACAATTCCTTCAAAAATTTTGTGTAAGCTGGGACCTGTTTGATTGCGTCTAGAAGGGAAAGATTAATTTGAACTTATTTAAATAATTCTAACATCTTGTCGAGTCTTCCTCCCTTTTTATCCATAGGAGTAGGGGCTTTTAGGGTATTCAAAAATGGAGCTTTAGACAAGTAAGGTGATTCTGGTGCAGTTGGTCCATTCTCTACTTTTGGGTCCTCCTTGTTCTTGGGTGATTCGGGCTTGGTCAGAGATCTAGGGTCGGTCTCATTGGTTTTACTCATATGTTCAATGACCTTCTCACTTTTGAGAGTCATGATTGATTTGACATCTTCAGAAAAGGTATCTGAAGTATTGGAGATCTCAACCATGAATTATCCTCTTGGATTGCTCTCAGATTGGCTAGGTAATTTTTCTCCTTCCCTCCTACTGACTGTGATTACTAGTTGATCTATTTGGATCTCTAACTTAGCAATGGATTGCGTGTAGGAGTTAAAGATTTGGGTGTTGACTTCTAATCGTTCTAGCACTTTTAGAACCTTCTCCATAAAAGTTAAGCTGTGACCAGTGGTAGACGGTTGAGGAGCATTTTGAAACTGGTGGTATGATCCATGCCTATATGTCGGGTCCTGATAGTTAGGTCTAAGTACAGCAAGGCTAATCACTGGCTGTGGTCTCTAAAAAAAATTTGGATGATTTCTCCAGCCGGGATTATAAGTGTTCGAATATGGATCATTTCCTAATCTACGAGCTTGTTGGATTTAAGCTTGCTGGACCTGCTCATGCACAAACTCAAGAAATTGATGTGCGGTTGGGCATTTATTAATAAAATGGGTCGGACTTGCACACAATGCACAAACATCTTGGACTGGATTAGGTAAAGTCGAAAAGTATCTAGTATTCAGAAGACGGTCTAATTTTTGGGACAACTCATCTATCTTACTGTAGATATTCATAATATTTTCAATCTGATAGATTCCACCTCTTTTCTGTTGAGACATAGGTTGTTCTCTAGAGATGGCAGAGATATGATGCAGGGAGTTCTCACTAAGTATTTCAAAAAGCTGCCAAGTCTCATCCTCACTCTTTAGCATGAATGTCCCACCACACGATACATCGATTATTTATCGATGTTTCTCTGATAGACCATCGTAGAAATACTAAACAAATTGCCATTTGGAGACAGCGTGGTGGGGGCATTTACGAATAAGGTCTCTTAACTTTTTTTATATCTCATGAAAAAGTTCACCATCCAATTGAAAAAAACTAGTGATGGCTTTTCTAATTTAATTTATTTTTCTAATTGAAAAGTATTTCTTAAGGAATTCTCTCTGAAGATAGTCTCAAGTTGAAATGATTATGGAATCTAGGGAGTTTAACCAATGTTTGGCTTTGTTCTTAAGTGAAAAAGAGAACAGTTTCAACCTGAGGACATCATCGTAGAAGTTTTGAATTTTTACTGTGGAGCATATCTCAAGAAATTCATCCAATTATTTATACGGATCCTCATTCGTCAGTCCATAGAATGATGGTAGCATTTGAATAATGCTAGACTTGATTTCGTATTGTGCCACCTCCACAGGAGGAGGCTGGATACATGGCGAGTAGGTGCAAGATAAGGGAGTAAAATATATCCTCAATTGTCATCGTGGGTCAGTCTCTTGTTTTGGATCCATGGTTTTGATTTGGTTTATTCGAATCATTCTTTCTAGCTCTAGGTCTAATGGGTGTAAATCAGGTTGTAATGATCGACATCCTAGCATGCACCCAAAAGATCTCATCGAGTTTTAATTTCAACAATTTTTTTTTTTTTGAAAAAGAAGAGGAGAAAAGGAGGAGGGAAAAGAGTTCTAAAGAAGAGAACCTAAGGAGTTCTAATGCTGAGAAGATAGAGAAGAATTAATTAGATTTGATATTTTTAGTTAATAATTAAGTGGTTCAATCAATCCTATCTATGGATTATCCTAGATCTAGACAGCTCCTAACTGCTAAGGTCACCTTCAAGCACTCCAAGTAGCAGACTAGCCGCTCAACTGGCCAGATAAGTGTAAGGTTGGTGGGGGTCCTCCCGTTGCTTTCCTTAGACACCAACTATGTTAGCCAGATAAGCGAACGGAACTAATTAATGAACCACCTTCCTTCAGGATGTAATCTCTAAACTACTTTCCTAGACACTAGTTAAACTGACTAACCTAAACCCAGTCCAACTTTTAGGATTCCTTGTCCTACTGAGCTCGAGGATCCTTAGGGATCAACATCTAATCGATTTTAAATTAGAGATTTAGGTCATGCAATTACAAGATGATGGTTTGTGGACCAAGGAAGGGTGATGAAATCTCCGCCTTATATTGATTAGGATTTTGCCCTTAAGATTTTTTATAAAAATATACAATGCAAAAAAAAAGTGTCCAAACATGTTAAGTAGCTTTTAAGATTTAATTAATTTATTTATATTAGTCAAGTGTTATGTAGTATCTTTGTATTCTTTTTATATTATATTATCTTTAAGCAAGAAGAAATAAAAGGTAAGTTTTAAATTAGGTTAATTAGGTATGAGAAGATCTAGTAAATCTAATTAAATAGAAAGTAAATAATGCTAAGATTAAAAGGTAAGTAGGTAGCCTACAAATAAAGCATCAAATCAAATCTACTTGTAGGGCAATAAATTATTCTAAGCTATAGAAAGCAGGAAATCACTAATTATATAAAGTAGTAAATTATTCTAACCTATAGAAAGCAGTAGATCACCAGGCTATTGAAAGTAAAAAAATTTTCTATACATGCAAATAAAAAAATCTAGATATAAAATAGTAAATCTACCGTATATGAAAAGCAATATGAGACAGAAATTTTTCAAAAAGAATAGGCAAACTACTAATCAGCAAAGTAAAGTATGAAAAGCAAGAGTACAAAAGAAGAAAATAATCAATTAGAAATATAAAGCAGTAAAGCATATAAGGCAGTCAAGCAATCTAAAATAAGAAATAAAAATCTAAAAAGTAGTAAAATAATTTTTTATTATTTTATAGATTTTTTTTTATTTTTTTTCAAAACAATCGTGCTAAGATCTCCGATAACGGTGCCAAAATTTGATGCGTGTCGTAACACACCAAAATTAACTCTACTCACTACTATGTAGATCGGATGAGTCGGGATCGTATCCACAGAGATCTTAGTTGATTATTTCAAAAATATAAAAAAATAATAGATTGTAAGAAACTAAGAAAGAAGCATGAAAATTATAATAAAATTATTTTTTATTAATCAAATAAAGAAGCGTACATAAAGAAAAGAAATAAAATTGTGATACAAGATAAATAAACGAAGTTGATCTTCTTGCTGCATTTGATGGTGGATGTGTCTCTTTGAATCCTTCATCTTCCTCCATGCAGACAGCAGCAGGATGGCTAGAAGACTTGGTGTAGGAACTCCAAGGAAGAAAGGTTGATGGAAGCGGATATGTAGAAGAGAAAGAGTAGCGGTACTAGG
Source organism: Elaeis guineensis (assembly GCF_000442705.2). Taxonomy (NCBI): domain Eukaryota; kingdom Viridiplantae; phylum Streptophyta; class Magnoliopsida; order Arecales; family Arecaceae; genus Elaeis; species Elaeis guineensis. Next base: position 123,129,952 of record NC_025998.2, read on the forward strand.
ATTTGGGACCTCTCCTAGATTTGATGGGATGTGAAAAAGAGATCTGTGGAGGAATATGGTGTCGTGCTAGGGCTAGTACCTCTCCTAGACTTATAGAGAAGAAGAAGAGGGAGAGAGAAAGAGAGAAGCTTGAAGAAAACTTAGGGTTGGCTTGATTGAAGAAGATGGAGGCCTTAGGGTTCTATTTATAGAGTGGGGAGGCTAGAATTTCATGAAAAAAGAAGTGGGAGCATGAATAAAGACTTTTGGATCTTTATATTGATTCTCCTCTGTTGATCTTTAAGTCATGTTCACACTGGAATAGGAGCTGGTTGCCTGGTTCACTTAAGTTTGATCCAATTTGAGTCATATAAACCCAAACTCCGAATTACCTACAAAATAGACTAGAGAGTATCAAATTTTAATAAAATAACATCAATTATTATAATATTTAGTGTCTCTAGTGATCAGATTTCATTATCACTATATTTTAGTAACAACTTAAATCACCTTTTATTACCAAAAAAAAACAAAACAACTTAAATCACCTTTTTTGGTTGGATCCCTTGACCTCTCTTTTATTTTAGTTGATGAATATTTTGATCACCTTCAAATTCTACTCCAATGCATCTGTTGCTCCTTAATTCCTTGTGATGCGGGGAGGTTGTGCATAAATAATTCATCCATGCATCCAAAACAAGCCCTAAATAATTTTCTTAATTCTACAAACAATTTAACATGTGGTATATATTGATGAGTTGTATGTTCCAACTTGCAAGTGTCTAGGAATGCTAAAAATAATCAGTGCTACATCTTAGATCTCAGACATCTCTTTTCCAATATACATCTGAAATGCATGAGTCTAAATCCCTTAATACACTGCATAGATTGTACAAGGAGAAGTGAAATTCTTTGTGCATCGTAGAGGTGCAGAACCATGCATACTATCTACAGTGATTGACTCACGCCCAAAATCAAAAGGGAAAAAAAAATTTCATACACTGCATTCTGGCTCCGTATGTGAGCCAATCACTATAGGCAATACATGCATTCTGCACCAGCTACAGTGCATAAAGAATTACTCTGAGAAGAAGCTGTTTTATTTACTAGAAGTAGACTTGTTCATGGGCTAGATGGCTTGCCGGTCCACTCAGGTCCGAAAACTGTTGGGCACGGTCAGGCCAAAAGTTTAGGCCTTAGGCTGGCTGGTGTTGAAAAATAGGCCCGTTTGATAAACAGGCCTAGCTCATGCTTAGGGATTAAAGCCTAGTCCAAGTTCGGCTTGGTCTAAGCTTTCTGTTTTTCTTATGATGCATTTGTAGACTTAATTGATAATTATTATTGATATGTGAACTTAATGGATAATAGATATATTATAGGTTGTTGGCAACATTTAATTATTTATATGAGGTATTTTAAAATATTTTAAATATTTTTTAGTATTTTTTAGAAGAGCTGGATGATATGAAATCGGAAGCTCGAGTAAGAGCTGAATCTGGGCCCAGAAGGTAGGCTCGAAGGCCAGGCCGAGCCATGTCTGGTCATAGGAAAGTTGTGTCGACTCTACGGCAACCCCTGGATGAAGCCCGGCATGGCCAAAATTTAAATTGAGACAGCAAAAGAAAAGCCTAAAAATCACATGGCATCAAATTTTTCCTTCTTTGAATGATTAAACTGAGCAAATGACTAGGCAACGGTTCCATAGACAGGAGGCTAAAAAATCTACAGTTTCTTTTTTTCTTAATAGTTACATGTATTTAAGTAAACCGTTAACTTCTTTTTCTTCACTGAAAATAAAATTAATGATTTTTTAATAAAATTGGTCAGGGTTTTCTAGGAAGGCTAGCAGGCGTAGTTGAGTTGGGTTAGCTTCCCTAAGGAGGCCCAATTACATGGGAGGTTCAGATCATCGCATCATCGGCCTACTTCTTAATGGGCCACAAAGCTAGTTGGGAAAGAGGCCCATTTGCTTGTAGTTATACTCCTGATGGGCATTTACATCAGAGATCAAGAGAAATTTTTTGCGCACCACAGGTGGTACATATCGCGGGCGGTGTAGATCATGTATATCACCCACGATGATTGATAATTTTTTTTTTTCGCACATCATACTTTGGCCCCATACGTGAACCAATCACTGCAAGTGGTGTGCACAGTTCTGCACTGCTCGCGATACACAAAAAAATTCTCTAGAGATCAAATGGCTTATGCCACCTAAGATTGCTTGCATGATCTCAACCCAGTCCTAACACTGCTGAATAAAAATGCAAAGTAGGGCTGGCGCCTATTTGGCTGTTTATACGGGACAGGACTAAAAGTTTTATAGGATTTGTGGATTGGGTCGTTTATTTAAGCATGGTCTTATATCAAACAAACTCCACCCAACTCAAGTCTTGTAGGACAAAATAAAAGACCTTCATAGATTTTTGTTTTCTTCCAGCAACACAAGAGCTAGGATATGGATTAGATTTGGATAGGCTCTTAAAAAAATCCAAACGATATAGATCAATAGATCCGATTTCTATAAGATTTTCAGCCTAATCTTGTAAAAGCATCCAAATAAGCCCTAACTTTTTGATAGTAACATTTAACCAGCTGATTCATATCTTGGTAACAAGGCAAATGGTCCGAGGATTAGATTATTTAATATGCAGTATACCATAAAGAGAGGACAAGGTCGAAACTTGGATCAATTGCGTCGCAAAAAAAAATGGAACAATGCAAGCCCTAGATTTCTGCATTCGAGATCGGTTGGCAAATGGTTTCTTTAAAACGACCTATACTCCTAATAATGACTTTGCATGCAGAGAAGAGGTGAGGCCATGCTCTAGTTTATGTCCACTTCTATCAAGTATGCAGAGTTGAGATCATCTTGGCTGCAAAACTACATTAATTGCATGTACTCAAAAGTTCTATCGAAGGGAGACTCTAAAGACTGGAGGAATGGCTTAGATCTCAGAACTCAAACGGTTCAACTGTCTGTCCAATTCTTGATGACACTTTTCTTCTAAAATCCATTCCCTTTGTTGGCCATGACTGCAGGAAGCTAAGTAGATTGCAGATTGGCTTTCTAAGCAGGGCCTGATCAATTCTAACTCAAGGCAATGTGAGGTTAATCTCCCACAGTATCTACGAGATGTTATAGTATGGGATATTAGTGCTGTTTTGCATCAGAGAAATGCTGATGCCATGGCTTAGGCTTTGGCCTTTCTTTGGCTAAAAAAATAAAGCAGGGTAAACAATGCAAGAACAAAGAAGATCCCAGGCTTAGTCCCAACTTCTGTAGACCTAAGCTCAGGGGTGCAGAAAACATCTAACTTGAATGGGACCAGATAGGTACAGGTGATTTACATCCTAAGTATGGTTGTTTCAAGCAAGAAGTTCACCATCACTTTAATATGTAGGCTTGGGGCGCCGAGAATAATTTTGTTTGTAGTAACACAATGTATGAACTGATTCCGTCATAGGTTTGCATGGAATTTGGCATAGCTGAATGTGATACCCCAAATCCAAATTGACCCGGCCTAATTTCAAAGAGTAGCTCTGCACAAATTTTAAAGCATCCTAAAAAAGGAAAAAAAGGAATGAAAGGAAGGAGTCTTCTTCTCCGATGGAATTGGAGTTGGAGTCAAACTCTAGGGCTCCTTTATAAGAAGAGACCCTCTTCCCATCTATAAGCATCCACCGCCAAAAAGCCATCGAGATCCCTCTCTCTCTCACCATCTTTCTCTTTCTATTTCTCTTTCTTGTTCCTAATTAACCATCACCATGACCGATGAAATCATGGCCAAAGTCTAGCAAAGACAAGGTAAGATTTCTCGAATCATCTTCCTCTCAATCTCTCTTAGCTCTTAAGCTCTAATTTCAGCCGATTATTATCATAAATTTATAGAAAAAAAATCAGATATTTGATTTCTCCTATTTTTTCATGATTTTTTATGGATTTTTCTGGTGCTGTTCATTGCCGTTGACTACTAGACCAAGGGCCATTGGTCGCACCATCGTGGGCTGCACCGCCAACTATCCTTTCTCGATGGGACTCTCCTTGAGTTCACGTGATAAGAGGAGTCAAATAAGAATCCCCTATTTCTGCCTTGATTCTTGCTTGATTTTCTTGATTTTTCAACAACCATCGTCATCACCGAGCGTTGACTATAGTTCCCTACTTGTGCCACTATCCATATTTGGCCAGCCGCTGGTTTAGCTTGCAACCACTGCGAGGCTATAGGCCCTCTCTTGTTCTGCAATTAGAAGGGGAAGCAAATCCCCTGCTCACCCGAATGATGGAGGAAAAAAAAGAAAGAAAAGCAAAGAAAAAAGGAAAAGAAAAGAAAAGAAAAAGAAAGAAAAATTTCTCTCTCCCCCCTCTTTTCTCTCCTTTTCTTTCTCTAGTTCTCTCTCTACTTTCTCTCTCTAATTTTTCTCTCTATAATTTTTTTTCTCTAGATTATTTCTCTCTCCTAAGATTTTCTAGATTTTTGGAAAGATTGATGATGCAATTGAATGGCTCTAGTGAAGGGATCCTAATTCGTGGTCACCATGCAGCATGCTGGCATCCATCTTAGTCAGATAGGATGTCATTAGATTTTATCATCCATGATTTCATTGAATTATCTATGTAGTAATTTAATTATGATTTGATTAAATTATCTTGATCGGATCGATCGAAATTTTGGACAATATCACCTGATTAATCCTATCCCATCTTATTAATTTCTCTCTCCCATGATTTTCTCTCTCCACTTGATTTATGAACTCAATAAAAAATTTTCGATCCTATCACTTTGAATCTGTTTTGACCAGATAGTCAAATTTTGAACCATCTTATTGGTCAGATAGTATATCTACACCATCTGAGTTTTTGTTGAGCTATACAAGATCCAATCTTTATTGATCTTTATTAAATTTTTGCATCTTTAATGATCTTGATTGAATAAAAATATTTGATTGAATTGATCTTTGATTATCGAATGGCGTACTGACCTTCATTTTAACTTTTATCCAGTACTACTGATTTGATAATTTTCAATCTCTATTGAACTAACATATCCTAATTAGATCTTGATCAGATGAAATTAGATGATTGGATCAATCTAAATTATTGGATATGACTATTCATCAATCCTATCTTTTTTAATTATTTATATCTTTTTTAATTATTAAAATTGATCCTATATAGAGTTATAGATGTCCAATAATAGAATATTGCAATATGACCTATGAACTAAAGATTTTGAAAAAAAAAATTAAAATAATGTGGATTTATCAAAATACATATAAATTAAGTAATACTTCTTTTTTTTCTAGATTATTGATAAATTATGAAATTGATATATCAATAACTTTTGAATCTTACTGTTCATGATGTATGAATTTGATGAATGATATTTTGTTATTGAATATATCTTATTTTGAAATGTTATGTTGAAGTATGATTGAAAGTATTGACTTTGTTATCTATCATACTTGATTAATTTCGATGCTATATGATTATGTGTATTCTTATCGAATCAAAATATGAAACATGATTTATGAAAAGAATTTGATTCAAGATGACTTAAACTCTTAACCTAACTATGTGGAGGATCGGACCAATGGGAGCTAATATTATGACAATTGATTTATCTTGAGAATTGATGTTGCAAGCAAATATGCGATACGTTGCCTGCAGATTTGCAATAAACGGCTAGATGATCCACAGTTTCTAGGGATTTGCAGCAAAATGACATATAGCTTACGGGAAAATGATATGTGATGATTATGACTTTACTGCAAAATGATACGTGGTTGTTATGACTTTATTGCAAGATGATATACAGCATGCTACAAGATGACATGTAGCTTACCACAGGATGATATGCAGTTATTTTGACTTTACTACAAGATAATATATAGTACGCTATAAAATGATACGCAGTATATTACAAGATGACATATAGCCTGCCGTAAGATGACATACAGCCAGTCGTAAGATGATACACGACCCACCATAAAATAATATATGGTGTTATGACTCTGCCACGAGGATAATATGGTCAAGCCTATAGCTGACAAAAATGGTTGACGAAAATCTGATATTTTGAAAGAATTGAATTCTTGAAAGAAATTCGAATTTTGAAAAAAAAATGAATCTGATATGAATTATATTTTGATAATACTATAAAATAAAAATTAATTTTGAATTGATAAGTTTTATATACTTACTTCTATAATAATTATTTATTTTATTGTCTGATTTAATCTAATTGAAGTGTTCATTATTTACTAAACTATCTAGCTCATTACTTCTTATTTTACTATTTTTATAGATCTTGAGAAACTAAGATGATAGAGATATGTATGGAAAAGTGGCTAGAAGCAGAAGCTCGATACTTTTATTTTAGATTGAAAATTCTATTGAATTGATGTAAGATCTTTCGAATATTATTAAATTTATTGAGGCATTAAAGTTGAAATTTAGATAATTAAATTTGGACTTAACTTATTGAATTAATTATTTTATTATTGCTTTATGATAGCATGATGAGATACCCTATATGCTTATGGAGAGATTTCTCTATGAGTATGCGACGGTTGCCACAACTCTAGCTCGCAATCTTGGATCGAGGGTGTAACACTGAACATCTAAAAAGATTAGAGGAAAAAAAAGAAAGTGGAAGTGTAATATTGATGGTTGCATTTGTACTTTATACCCACTCGTTGAGGCTCAAAGACTATGGTATCCTGGATAAATGGTCATGATTATTCTCAGCATCCAGCACTTTGAAATATAATGACTCCTTGTGATACAATGGCTAATTTCTCGTCACCATATTGTGCGGTAAGCAAGCCAAGTTGCTGGTTTCCTAGCAAACTATGCAAGTGTGAAGCACCATAAAGCAGTTTGGAATAATATTCTTTCCATTGATCTTGCCTCTCATTAGAGCAGATGCTCAAGGAGTTGTTTTCATGAGATCATAGTTAAGTTTCTTCACTCTTTATTATCAAAAAAAAAAAAAAAAGTGTCGTCCAGAGCATGGGCTGGCCCAGCCCAATTATCATGTGTGGTGCAGCATGCAGTATATTAATGGTATGCTACTGTCAGCAATACAAAATGGCAGGCTACATCTTTGACCAGAGTCGTCAGCTGTGGATTGCCCGGCTGATCATTGCCACCTGCCTTTGACCCTTCCATGACTTAAATCAGAAGAAATAAACTTTGAATTGTGCTTATAAGAGTCCAAGAAAATGAACTTACCAACATTTAATTGTTTGGATATTTCATGAAAAAAAGTACCGTACATTTTGTAAACTTTATGTATTTTCAATTTTGTAAAACATTCAAGTTTTAAAGAAGAATTTGATGGAGCAATTCTCTGATGAAAATCTTTTTCTTCCCCTGATAATTCAAATATCTTGTGACAATATTAAGGGACCTGAGCTTTCCAACAGTATAGCACTATGATTGTTTTACTCATGCTTATCTTTTTATATGTTTTAGTTATTTTCAAGCTCGAATCCCAACTCTAACAACATGAAGCAATGTTTTTTTCCATGTAATACTTAATGTCCACCAATCGAGGGGAATAGGAGTTGCATTGCATCCATATGCAATGTCAGGCATTGGTGTGCTTCATTTAAAATAATGAAAATATTCCACCATTACATGTGAGCTAACGCATGCACAGGATCTTGGTTAACGAGAAATACAAAAGAATAAGATGCTAGTTGTAGACTAATGGTACAGAATATTGTAGATTATCCACTTTATTTTAACGAGGCAATATGTGTGGGTTGCATCTTGATATCTTTCTTCCCTAGGAATTACTAAACTAATCATGCTTTAGCTTCCTCTAATCTCGCTACCAAGACTTCTATTTTGTAGTTTCTCACCGGCACTTGAAATATGATATGTGTACATAGTTCGAGTTGTCTCACAAATTTATGTAAGAGAAATTACATGTGTTTTTTAAGCCAAATCAAGCTTTTCATACACCGATTAATCCGTTTGCTTAATATGAAGTACAGAAATAATGCTCCATCAAAGACAGCAATTTTATTAGTTGTACCAGCCACCACCACTTCAACAGTCATGGCAATTATTTATTTTAATTAGTTCGATCCTATGGTCTTCTCCGAATGCCTTTTTGTTTTAGTTACAACTACATATCATATTTTACAGGATTAACGATGGATTAGAACATATTGTAAGATTAATGGTACATACAGTAGATGCCTTAACTCTACCGTGCAGCAGTTGCCTTCTTCCTTAGCTTCAGCATTGTCTCCGATTACTAACCAACTCTTTAGAGATGCATTGCTCTTTCTTTGCTCTATTTTTCTTTTTCCTTGTTATTTTGGGCGAGTGAAAGCCTATTTTAGTTCGTAGATCTATTTTGTATTGCAACAACCATGATGCATCCTTGGCAAGACAATAGGATCAACACTGAGGCAATCACATTGGATCTTGATGATGATCCAAGTTTAATTATTGCAGTGTAGTATCAATAAGGAGAGAAAAATGATAGATAGGGGCAAATCTTCATGTTAATTGACTCAAAACTACATCATAGATATATACCTTATGTATATTGATTCATTTAGCATGAAAATATACTGTCCCATATTAAGAAAAAGCATGTTGTACCTCATGGTTAAAAGAATGAATCGATATTTATACGAAAGAGGATAAGTTCTTAACTATTTTCACTACTCAATGCACAGGAATGCTCTTGTCCATGAAAGCAAAAAAGGGCTCTTAACCAGATAACCACTCACTTTTCAACCAAATACCATAATTTCTATTCAATGGCACTAATGGTAGGTTAAGAAGAAGCGAACACTAACCAAACAGCGTATAACTTTATTCACTGCTTACCTAGTTAGGGTGTGAATACCAGTGATTAAATATATTGGGAGGGTAGTTAGCTATTCAACAACCAACCACTACCTTATCAGTTAACCTTGTCTTGCTAAAATATTCATGACCATTTCTTTCTCTCACTTTGTTTTTGTTTTTTATTAATATTTCTTGGATATACCAAACATCTTTTTGGTCTCTTTAGGTTACTTGTATTTGCCATTTACATGCAACTCGAATCATATATAACTACATAACGTTAATTGGTACAATTTTAGTTATAATCCACATCTGCTTTGTTGTATATTACTCAATATTCAATGTTTTGTTAGTTGCAACCTTTTGTGGAAACACCTAATGACGTTATTCAAGTGTCATTATTGCATTCTCGGTTCCTGCACTTGTCCTGCAACCAATTTAGCTGTAGGCTGTAGCAAAAGTTAATGCAACTAGAAGGGTGGGTTTTGGTTTTGTCTTACAAGCCTAGCCTCATGGTTTTGTACTTGTCATCATCATCTCTTCTTGAATCTGAGTGGCCTCCAAAGGAGACAGATCACCTCTAACTCTTGTTACAAGGTTTAGGTAGGGCATAGAGAAGTGCATATATTACAATCACAAGCTTGTGGGCCTACAACCTCGGATACCAGAAGAAGGGGTAGAAGCCGGTCCCAAGGCCTCATTGCCCAGCGGACATGCAATTAAGCAACACCCTATCCAAGGACGCAGCTTTGAGCTAGAAACTAGAGGTTAAAGGCAAACATGTGCCTTGGGGATTGTGGGCTGGCATTTGAAATGATGAAAACTAGAGGACCAAGGAATCGATAAGTCTTCAGCACGCCGCCGCCTGCACGGCAAGGCTTGTGCAAAGAAAGAAATTATATGGGAGGAAGCGATATAAAAAGAGCCAAACTAGTTGAGGGAGAGCACAAGCATGCATGATATCCCATTTGGACCAAGTTGATATTTGTTTGAGACAATTAACGTGGCTCCATGGGCAACGGTATTATTATTCAGTGTCCTTGCGCTCCTTCTGTAATTTTTTTCAACCCAATATATATATATATATATATATATATATATATATATATATATATATATATATATATATATATGGTTAACTTGATCATAGAATATTAGAGTTTTTCTTGTAAGATGTGTCTGTACGCGAGTTATAATTTCAACAATTTAGGATCTTATCTAAAAAAATTAGTCAGAAAGTATTATTAGATTTTTTAAATATTTAAAATTTTTTTTAGAAAATAACTGATGCGGATTAAATATACGTCCACATGGATCCTTACTTGCTCCGCCATTTAAACCCAGACATCTTCATTAAATTAAGGGTTCAAATTCATATATCAAATCTATGCATCATTCATAAACACCACGGTTGATATATGGTTAGTCTCCATGAACCTATGCTACAGGATCCTCACATGCTCCTTTCGTTTAAATTCAAATACTCTCATCAGTCTAAGGATCCAAATTCATACATCAAATATATGCATCTATTGATAAATATCATGATCGATCTATAGTCAAACTCAATGAACCCATCCTACAATATCCCCCAGTCTACGTAGGTTATTGACCAAATCGATTGTGATATCATATATAACAATACATGATCTCATCCGAAAAGACTAACTAAAAAATAATATTTGGATTCTTTGGTCTTATATGGACACTCAAGATCTTTCTAATGAATAATCAATATGAGACTAAATATACATCCACGCGAATCCCTATAATGATAATTTCCTACCAACCTACTACTATAATTAGGTTTTTTTGAATCCACGAATCCAATGTCTTTGATGCTAACTTTACTCCACAAGTAGTTGGTCCAACCCTTAATGTTCCTCGGCGGTAACAATTACATGTTTCCTTCACGTTTCTGGAACATCGCAGTCTCGTGTCCGTAGACTTCTTATATAAATGCTACTATCTCATTTTAGTTTGGAATATGGAATTGCAAATAACTGAGAATATTCCGTGATACTTGGAAATATTTTTAGTAGTTACTTAAACACAAAGTAAAGAAGACTATGGGAAAAAAATGGATACATATGGCTAATTTTTTGCTGCAATATACAAGATTGATATTAATATGATTTATATTGAAGTGATGAAGAATGAATAATCAATTTGCTTAATCTTGGACGCAAGCTACAGGGAGTGGAATTATTTAAATTGAGTATTGGTGCATGCATGTAGGATAAATTAACTGATATTGCCTCCATACTAATATAACTGATGTTAGCCAGATCCATTCAAAAAGTGCAAAGTTATGGAATATGACAGCACCCAAGTTACTATCAGAAGACTCTGAACGGAAGTGATGATAGAATAACTGGGATCCAAATCAATGTAATGACAAATTCTCACCATTTGAAGGATTTTTCTTCTATGAATGCCCCTAAAGTGGAATTACTTAGTCAATATAAATGCTTCAAGACTTTGTTTTCGAGTTCTAGCGAGATCTATGAGGACACCAAAAGTCAATATAAATGTCCTGAGTACACATAATATTCACGATTGCTCTTAGAAATAAGATTTTCTTTGTATGTTGTATCCTGCGGTAGATTTTGAAGCAACTTGATAGATTTTGGAGATCGACGATAACATGCCTAGTGGATTCCAGCAGGTCTGCTTCTCCTTCAATGGTATGCAGTAGATTCCAGGCAATGATGAGTCCTTGATAGCAAAATTACCTGGTAGTAGTTATGCTTTGTTAGCTTATTTAGGTATCTTTTGTCTTTAATTTTCTAAACGTAAGTGCTTTCTTTATCTTTTGAGTTAATTTAATTTCTATTTAAAGAAGTTTCAATCTTTCATGCTACATCTCTGAAGTTTGACTTAGGCCCCCACCGATAATCCTAGGATTTGTTGGAATAGGCCTCCTATGTATTCATCTACTTGCCAACCATGGCCATTGTGCTAGCTTGAAGGGGCTATACACTATGAAATATTGAAGGGTAGAATGGACCATATTCTAGACCAAGTAATTGAGAACAAGGCTCACACTAGCTAGAATTTAGTATATTGATGTAAAACATAAATAAAATAGCTTGGCCACGATAAAGACAAGGGACTACATTTTAAGGCACATGAAGGTTATATTTGGACTGGACCTCATCACTATCTTGAGTTTGTGTGCTACGCAAAAGCCTAAAGAAACCAAAGCTTTTGTTTTGATGCCCATAGGTGATAGGCTCACTTCCCCACTTTGACTCCCATCCTTGATCCTCTCTCTTTGTATTTTTTTTTTTTTTTTTTGTTGAAGAATAGTGAGCCCACAGAACCATTAACAGCCCTAAATAACAAATAAATATTTTCGAAGTGTCTCGTAGACCATCCGCTTCCTTGGACATTGAAGGTTAGGGAACAAAAATGAAAAAGAGACAATAGATGAGATCATGAGACACACATCATGTGAGTCCAAGGAATTGGAAACCATGTCCTCTATTTTATCAAACTACGTGACTTAAAATTTGCATCATTTCTCCTGGAGCGAAAGACCTAACGAGTGCTACGCATGTGCTTGGAATTAAGCAGAAAGAATAAAAGAGGGTGTTTGATTGGAGGGAGTGGGAGTCTAGAATCGAAATCAGAATGGATGTCTCCCATTCCAACCATTTGGTTGGTAGAAGTCTCATTCCGATTCTGATTCTAGAGTGGAATGGGAAAGGCTCAATCTATATAAAACTCAATCCCTACTCTTCTTTATGGATTTAATTTTTCATTCCAATTCCGATTTCAATCACGAACCAAACACTTTGGAGGATTTGATCATTTCGATTTCGATTCCAAGCTATTTTGATTCCCATTCTCATTCTGATTCTGATTGAGAATCAAACATCCCCCAAAAATATATGCATGGACCAATTAAAAGTGGATCCAAGCAAGAAGATTGGCAGCCTAAAGTGTTCTAAACTTGGAACTCTACTCAGTTGCATGAGAACATACATATCATGGGCCATCCTAAATAATATAAGAATTTTTGTCATAGCAAACTTTTTGATATGTACAGATGGCTATTTCTATAGCTTGCAACCAACACACATGACTAAATTAGAACCCTCAAACAATCCACAAATTGATCCAATGGCAACACTTTCAACGTCTGTTTAGATGAATAGATTGAAAATCCCATTGGATTTGTGGTTTGAATCAATAAAATTAATTAGTTAGATAATAGACTTATTATGCTGGATTAGGCATATATTCGTAACTATCCAATATTAGTTTTAGAATAGGTTGGCCCGAATCCCATAAGAAGAAAAAAAGATCTCAACCAATCTTTTTTCTTCCTATTAGATTTAGACTAGCTCACTCCAAAACTAATCCAGAATAGCTATGGATGGAGGCTTAGCAGCTTGTAAACCTATTAATTAAATAATTTTATTAGCCCAATCCACAAATTGAAAGGAATCTTCAACCCATTCATTCAAATAGGCCCTAATTGATTTTTTCCCTAAAAAAAATGATCTAATTAAGTTTGTCCTAGCTACATGCCTTTTCAACCATTATCTTGTTCATGATCAATCAAAAGAAAAGTTGTTGTAGCAAGACACCAGTAGAAGAGAAATCGAAGAAAATAAAAATTAATGCAAACTCAAATTTTATATGAAAAACTTTTTAAATCAAAAGAAAATACTACGAATAGAGATGGTTGGACATTGTTTACTATTTTTAATATTGGAGATCACAGAGTATTGGACAAAAAACTCTGGAAAAATACTCATACTTCAAAAGCAACATGTCTCACTAAAACAGGTACTCCGAGATATTAATAAAACTGGATCATAAATTTGATTACAACAAAACGGAAAAGTTTCTATTAATTCTGTGGTCAGTGCTAATCTAAATGCAAAAATTCTCTACAAAAGCTACTCTCTTTATATATGATCGGGTCACAAATTGAACCTTTCATGCCTGCATATCTCTCTCTCTTCCCCTTTCTCACATCTCATCTCATCTCATCTCGTCGCTTGTTGGCTGAGCTAGGGTACAATGGGGGCTTGGATATTAAAATAGTGAGGTCCCCTTCCACTGCTCAATCTATGCGATGTCATACAGGCCATTCCACGACATGCAAATACACAATTTTCACCAACCAATGGTGCTTTAATGTTAAACAATGAATCTACTACATGTGTTAACATATCCAGAAGATCACCATAATGATATATTAAACTCATCACTTCTAAGTCAAGTAAAACTATGGTGCAGGAATGGCACTGCAGACTATTATACAGTACTATAATTAGAAGATGGGTGACCATCAAAATAAGATAATAATAATAATTATTATTATATATGATATATATTATTTACTGATCGTCCATCCTTTTATGGTAAATCTGGATTATATGTGCTCAACCAAGTTAACCTTAGACCGGCAGGCTGCACTAAAGACTGTTTGATGCTTGTATTGATGGAATTTTGCACATCGGAATTGACGGTGAAGGGTCGTTATGGTCATCTTGGATCAGAGTAAACTTATCCACGTTTCTCTCGTTGATTAGAATGAGAAATGATTAACAGACCCAAAACAATTGACACCCAAACACCCTCACTCACGAGCTTGTGGAGCCCACTCGAGTGGGTGCTTTCCCCAAGAAACGAAGCCGACGCTTGTCGCTTACAGGAGTCTAAAACGAAATGCTCTGGCGTGGGACCCACCGCCTTCCTGTCGGTCACCAGGAAGCGAAAGGCACCTAAACGAAACGGGTCCCACATCTTTCCGATTCCATCAATAGCACTCTCGCTGGATTAGTCGGACTCGGACATCAGACCGCAAAACCCCCTAATCCCATGAAAATTGCGGGCCCCACAAGATTTGTGGTAGAGAACGTGGCATGTTTTATCATTCACTTCCAAATGTGCCCACTTTCAAGAGGAGCGCAAAACCGATGGCGTGTTTTTTTCTTCTTCGGCAGAACGTGGCGGGGCCACGTGGGGCACGCCTTTCGTTGACACGTCTCTATCAATCCGCGTGTCGGATCCTTGTCCGCTTCCTCCCAAATGCCCATCCGCAAATTTGACGATGTTGCTCACGGACGCCCGCATAAAAGGTTTTGTACGATAACTCACCCGTACCGTCCGATCTCTCCCCGCATGGGGTTTTCAGCTGACCGCATAGAAACATATATTTGCTTTCGGGGAGGATGGTTTCAAGAGCCGTTCAAGAATTTCGGCGGTTAATAGCCGCTCTATTGATGGACCCCGGTTGGGGCCGAGGGAGCACGGCAATCGGGAAATGGTAGCCATCGCTATCCGTCAAGATTCCCGCCGGATACGCACCGCTTTCCCGCCCACCTTTTTACCGAGAGAAAGGGAGAGTCGTAATGGTAGGGCCATCGCGCATGGCCGTCCAAACGGTGGTCCAACGGTGCACCAAAATTTGGAACGGGCCCATTTTAAATACGTAGTTGGGATCCATTTGGGGGGTGGAGAAAGCCAAGCTAAAGCCAATAATTGTGGTGGTGGGTGGAGTTATTTTGTGGCCCCACAAAGGTTAGTTGTATGGTTGGAGTCCGGCATGAGAATGTGAAGAGGTTAAGGTGGAGGGATGCTGGTTGGTGAGAAAATATTTCACACTTGGCCTCTGCAGGCAACTGCATGGATTGATTCAGGCAACCTTTTTTTTAAAGAAGGATTGAATTAAAAGGATGAAACACCGATTTATACTAAATTTGGTGGTATTTGTTAACTAGTTAACTCATTAATAAGTTGGGTTTAATAGGATACATAGAGAGAGGCGTTTGATTTGAGTTAGCTTGGTTAAGATCAGAGGAATGACATGATGCTACTAGAGATTCATGTGTTTGGCATAATATGGTTGTGCTTCATGATCATTATTAAAAGCATTCATAGTTACTTGTTATCATCATTACTCCTGTACCTTGTTCTATAGCTCTCCTAGCCTCAGAAACAAAAGAAGGATCATAGTGATGTGCCTTCACAGCAGTGCTTGCTCGTACATCTTCTTAGCAATGTGATATCCATGAATTAGTAAGTGATTCTTTTGATTGTATTCATATTAGACTGAGTGCTCTATTTTATAAAAAAGAAAGAGAGAGAGAATAAATGATAAAATTATTTATATTTTTTCAAAAATTTTTGTATATATACTTCAAAAGTGCTTGTTAACTTGTTGATATCTCTAAATGAAAAGTAATTGCATCTATATATTTTTCATAATTAATCTAGAGGGACACCTATTCAAGTTTCAAATCTTTCAAGGGGTATAAGTTTTAGAATTGCATTTAAATGACATCCTTCAATCCTCATATTATGTTAGCATATATCTTTTAATTTTCTTCCAAGAATTTATGCATTTATATTATTAAAAACTAGTACTTGATTATTAATTTACATATTAAGAGTTGAAAAGCATATACAAATATGCCACCAAATTTTATATATTAGTCCTCAAGTCTCAAAAAATGAATACAATTAAGAGCAAAATAATTAGTGGGGATATGTTGATCACCTTTTATCTACTCAAATTAAGGTTAGAATGGCAGGAACAAAAGAAAAATGATGGAAAAAGTAACCATGTGATTAGATTCAAGTGAAGAAAATTATAAAAACTATGAATTTTCAAAGGATATATTTGTGAAAAAAATGAATTGAAAAGGAACTAACCCTTTAAACAATAATATTGTGAACAAAATAAGAGATAATTCTCCAGGCTAATCATGCTTATCCAGCCAAATGTGAAGAAATCCATGCTATGTATAAAGATGTCAATGCTGAAATGCTTATGTATCTATAAGTATATAGCAAGAACTGTTTGCTAGCAAAACTATCTTTCAAACTTCTATTTACCGGCGGTGCTCGATTTCAAAAAAATTCATTGAATTCTCTATGCAGGTTTCTGATCATCTGCTATGAGCTTTGCTCTTTCAAACACACTTGATCCCTCATTTATGGTTCCACAACGGTACATCACGTTGATTGCAGCATTTTTCTTGATAGTGTTGCTTGCAGCATTATACATACGTAGAAATATCCATGCTCATTTATAAGGATACCACTGTCTCTAGTCCCAAGTTTTTCAGCAAAAGCAGAGAACACTCTGGTGCTGTCCTTCACCACCACTTAAAGAAACATTCACTCTTTCCTACCCCACTGGCCATTGCATCTCTCTCTCTCTCTCTCTTCATTGAGAATAAAGTCACCAAGTGCCTTCAAGGGTTGGAAGTTTGATTTTGTGTACGTAGTTCTTCCAACATTCTTAAAGATGCCTCCACGGCTCCACCAAACCATTTATGATGTGCCCAAGCTTTAAACACCCCCTCACTCTCCATTGGGATATTAAGACCAGTATCTGACTTTCTTTTGATCTCGTTATATAATTAATCCCTAGTGATATAGACCAGTACTCAAACATGGTCCATCTTAATTGGTTTTTGCGAGCAAAAGCTCATTCATACCCAAAGGATTTGTCAGATGTGAAATATTTGTACGACCCTGCCATTTATAAGTTTAAGATTTTTCTGATGCTGACATTTATGGTGTCTGAATACAATTTCTTCATGGTAACGGAAACCAAGGATTACTGTGAATTGAGCCTCCATCTGAAATTGTTTCAGATCTAGACTGCAGTGCAAATAAGAATTTTTTCTGATAGTTAAATTAAATTAAATTTTATATAATATAAATATAAAAATAAATTATATCTATGGTCTTTAAATTATTTCAAATTTTTTTAAATAATTTTTAAACTATAAAAATCTAAATTTTACTCTTCAGACTTTCTGAACTATTTTAATATTATTCTTTCGATAATTTCGATGCCTTTTCCTCATTCGTCCGAATCAATATTTACGTGAACAATCAAGCACTCCATATGAATCACAAAATATTAAAAAAAAATAAAAAAAATTAAATCTTCTCCATTCTCCCGACCGATCCATCTGTCTGCATTACCACCGCACCCCCGCCTACTCCGGTGCACAACCCCCTCCCCCGCTCGTGTTGCCGTACCCCTGGCGCCTGCCCCGGTGCACAAACCACCCCCCCTAGCCGCCCTGGCGCCCGCCCCGTCACACATCTTGTTTTGGTTCTCACTAAAACAGGAGAGGGAGAAAGTGAGTACACATGAGAGAGACAGAGAGGGAGAAAGAGAAGGAGAGAGGGCGTCAAAGAAGAAGGGAAGAGGGGTTTTCTGTTTCCACCGAATAGCAGAGGGAGAAGGGGGTTTGTTTTTTTTTTCTTTTTTTCTTTCTTCTACAATGGATCCATGCAATTGCCCCCACGTCCTTCCTCCCCTCCAATCTCCCTCCCTTCACCTTGCCACCATCGCTGCTGCTCACCTCCTCCGCCCTTCTTCCATCCTCATCATCATCAGAGATCTCCTACAATGAGATTTTGAGTGGCAATGACCGACCGTTCACCCTCAACACCAGAGAGGGGGGCCAGAGGGGAGGAAGGAGAGGGGGGCCAGGGCGGGCGAGAGTGCGATCGGAGGGGGTGCAGTCAGAGGGAGTAGGGGTGCGATGGGGCAGGCGCTAGGGCAAGGGGCGCCGAGGAAGGAGGGGGTGCGGTTGGAGTGATCGATCGAGAGAAAGGAGAAGAAGAAGAACAGAAAAAAAAATAATAATAAAATATTTTTTATTACAGATCAACATCGGTGATTGTAATATAGGATTTTCGGTGCGAGAAAGGTGCCGAAAATAGGCGAAGGGCAACATTAAAGTGGTTCAGAAAGTTCAGGGACTAAAATTTAGATTTTTATAGTTTAGTGGTCATTTAAAAAAATCTGATATAGTTTAAGAATTACAGATATAATTTATACTAAATATAATTATAGTGAGTTTATTAGATTGATAAGTTTCTTTTGGCCCTTTTCCTCGACCTACCATGATTGTAGTTTATGTTTCTTGGATCTAAGCTTGAAATTTTACATTTGACTCTACAAGATTATGTTGTCAACCCCTGTTGGCCAAGTTTGTTGCAGAAATAAAACTATTCAAAATTTCAACAATGCATGCTATGTCCTTTACCTATAAATAATATTTTGATGTTTAAAATTTTTTTTGAGTATATGATTAAAATTATTGTAGAATATGTCTAAAATAATTATATCCCCTTCAAAAAAAAGAATAAGTATACACACACATCATATGCATACATTGTTCGAATTTTTAGAGAAAAAAACTCAATTTTTTTTCCTCTATAGTCTTCTAAAAATTTTATTATATTTTTAGTCCTATGTTAGAAAGGGACAAATATATCTTTGAATTTATTTGACCTTTTTTCTACCTACTTTTGTTTGGACATAGTTGGAAGTGGATTTTATACCACACACGTGTGCGATGAAATGACCGACTTGTGCAAATTATGGTGCAACATGGCGCATGTGCATGATGATTGCTAATATTTTATTTATTTATATTATATTATATTATATTTTTTTATTTTATCATATTTTTTAAATGATTATTTTCCTTCGCAGTCAAATGGTCAAATGACCTTTATCACATACCATCATATTTTTCTTTGATTGGTCACCTCTCTTCATGGTCAACTAGTCAAATAGCCATTTAGAGACATCTATTCGTGGTCTATAAATAACCACAAGACCTGACTGTGGGATATCTAAAAATTAACAACCTCTTTAACTCTTTCTTTGAGAGTCTAGTGTTTTGCAAACTCTCTTTTTTTTTTTTATCATTTTTTTTCTCATTTCGTTGCTGAATATTAGAGAATGATAGTCAATTTTCTATTTGATCATATTCTAAAAGAAGATATGCCAATCGTATCTTGGGACAAAATTTTTGATGACACCAGTACGAGAGTTAGGAATTTGTCTTAGGACATTGCCTAACATACTTTCGGATTTTTTTTATTTCTGCTTTTTAAATCAACGAACCAATCTAATTGGACTATAGGTAAGTTAATTAATTTAAAATTCTTATCTTTATCATATAGTTTAAGATAAAACTGAAGTCTATCATGAAAATCTTTACTTAAAATATTTCTTGATTGGATGAAACGCTATTTTTAGAAGGACTTTCCATAAGTATAGCAGTCATGCCAACTCTCTAACAGCTACCTTATTAAGCATATATTCATACAAGAGGGGGGGGGGGGGGAAGAGAGAGAGAGGAGAGAGAGAGATGGGTCATAGAAATATGGGTACCATGAATTTATATATATAAAGATTTGTTGAGCACTAATTCTTCTCTCTGTAGAATGGTCAAAAGAGCAACATTTTTTGGTAGGTAATGGTATAACATTGAAGTATGCTAGTGCTCTGAATCTGCTATGCATCTCATGATGGTGACGTTGAAAGTTTGGAAGTCAAAAGGTGGAGATCCACCCTTAGAATTCCTATTATAACAGTAGAAATCTGATTAAGAGGTGTCTTCACAAGGTGGACATTTTTGTAATGTGAGATGAGAAAACTGAAAGCTTCATCAATCTCTGTTATCCAACTGACGAATACATACTAAGAAGCAGCATTAAAAATGGTCAATTAAACATTGGCCAATGCCAAAATTAGTGCTGATGATATAAAATACATGTCAAGTAGAGTTTATCAAAAACAAAAAACACAAAAAAAACAAAAAACAAAAGCGACCTGCTTTTGGAGATGTTAATACCAGGATACCATCCAAGGACTACTTAAACAGTACCAAAGACAGTATGGGATATTTGTAGAGATTTGAAATTTGTGGGTATTGAGGCTCATGAACGAGTTCCATTTGAGGACTCATGATGCTGAAGAATTGAGATTTCATTATGCCTTGCGAGCTACGACACATACATCATCTTTTGTTTGACATGATAATTTTAGGTTTACCTTTCCTAACGATATTGCCATGAAGTCCATTTTATTATTTTCCATGTAGCAATGTGCTTGCTTTTCTTAGAGCTCCTTTAAACCAAATGCTAAAGGATTTAGAATCCAAAAATTTGTGGGAACAAGCAGGGGAATGACCAAAAAACCACAAGGAAACATGACTCAACATATAATTACTAAGAAGCACTGTAGCTCACCAGCAAGTGATCCTCACTTGTGATGATATATGAGGGCACAGTATTTGTTGAAAGCTCATGTGAGGGGCTAGAATCAGCAGTAACAAGGTGAGTTGCTATGGCATAACGAGAGAAAATGTTTGAGACCGATCATTTATAAAAGATTAGATGGTTCTAAAGTGAAAATTCTCTCTCTTTTTTTTTTTTGATATAAAAAATACTAATGTGTTGCGGCACAATAGTCATCAAAATTTATTAAGAAGAAGGAGAGTACAAAAGAAGAAAAGAAGAAGAATCCCTACCAAATCTATAATACAGAAATTCGAATTTAAAATTTGAGAAGTGAAAATTCTCCATGATATTAGGGTACAAAACTCCTTTTGCATCTCCAAGATGAGCTTACTCAATAACAATCATACTTTTCCTTATGGTTGATGCATTCTTTTGTGTTTGTATTTCTCTAAGCAGTGGTGCATAATAGTATGGAACAATATTTTTCGTCGGTCCATAGATAATTTTTTACAGTAGTCCAGCCAAGAGATGCAATGTACTTCAAAATATATAAATATTGGTTCCCTTCGTAGCTTTCCAAGCCACATGCTATCGCATTAGATGGACTCATGGCAATAGATTTGCTTCCAACAAGAAATACATGTGAAATTATGTAAGGTCGAGAACTTGAGAGAGATGCAAAGGAAACAGATAGTCAAACACCCAACAACCATTCATTCTTAGATTTCCACTTGGTGTGTGTATTACTGTATCTCATGTAGCGACATACTTCAACATTACACCATGTAGATGGTTTTTCTCTAGGCACCCAAGAGAAATTTGGGATTGTTCATGACATGATCATTAATGAAATCGCTATCTTTAGCATGTCTCCTTGTGCATGGGCTAAAAAGATTTCCTACCTTTAGAGTTACAGAGGATTTGAACCTCAAACCATGTTACATAGTTTGTTGAGATCAAGATTCAACCTACCACTATATACCATATCAATATTGAATCGATATCAGAATGAAACACATATCAATTGGTATGTTGAAACAGTATCCCAATGTCGGACGATGTCAATATTATACCAACATGGCACCTGTGTCGGATATAGTACCAAACTTATGAACCTTTTTTGACATAACAATGCTCTAAATAGAAAGAAGCCTTGTCCTTTTGATTTAATATTTGAAGTCATGTATATTAGATCTTACTTCCCTTCATTGTTTCTAAAATGTAGGCGAAATTTTGGAATTAGGTATATTTCTAGAAAGAAAACAAAGAAAATAAGGACTGATATGGTATTTGTTTTTGAAATACAAATCTCATCTTTGTCAACAGTATCAAGAGACTAAATGACCCATTTCCATATATCCCAACGACTCTCCGGAACCCTATATCACAATCATCCATTTATTTTTTCTTTTTATATGTATTACTGTGCTCCATGTTAGTAACTGCAAGCATATTCAAGGAAGAACAAGGTGTTCATTGTAGACATAGGGTGTATACAGTATAATAGAGTATGGTTTTGTTGTAACATCATGTGACAATTAATCTCAATCCATGCATGCCCACCTACAACCATCATATAAATTTATTGTGTATAAGAGAGAGAGAGAGAGAGAGAGTAAATGAGACAAACAGCCAGCGGACTTTGCAAGAGAGAACATGCAAGTGTACCACTAAGTCTGCTACAAGATATTCTAGATTGAAACAATAAATGAAAAATGAAGTACAAAATAAATAATATGATATTTTTTTTAAACATATGTTTCTCGAGCAATAAAAAATAAATAATAATTCGGGGAGGTGGGGGTGGGAGGGGTTGATGGTGGGGTTTGCAGAAGGACTTCACTAGAAGAAGAAAAGATGCCAAAGAATTTCTGAAATATACCTAGCAACACAGCTTTAAAAATTTCAATTACTTGGTCCAGGTGAGATACCTTGCATCCCAAGGCCATTACTCTCGTTGCTAATCAAGAGCTAAATTTTGATGTTTTTTTGATTACTTGGTTATCCAACTAAATGTTCATCAAATATCATCATTGGTTGGCCACCAGTGGCTAAACTTGGAACAGACCAGACCTGCGTCATTGTCACCACCATGGTAGCCAATGACTAGACTTTCTAATTATGTTCTCTGGGCTTTCATGGTTTTTGGCAACATAATCGGTTGTATAGCTTAACTTTCTCCATTAAATTTTCTTCTAGTCTTTCTAATTATGTTATCTGGGCTTTCATGTTTTTTGACAACATCATGGTTGTAGAGCTCAACTTTCTCCATTAAATTTTCTTCTTTCTTGCCATGTTATCCACTGCACAGAAGTGATATGTTAGGCTCATTTATTGATAGAGATTGTCTCACTTGCTCCTATCTCCTCTCATTTCTGAATTTTTTTTCCAAAGAGAAATAAATACTAGGAGTGTTACTAATCAAAAACAGTACTCACAAATCTCTAATCAAAACCAGAAGAAAAAAACCCAATTATTCGTATATTTCGTTTCTCAAATTTTATGGGGTGGAGCTTTTTCACATCCAAGGACCGACCAACCAAAAAGAAACCACTTCAAACTCTCTCTCTCTCTCTACCTCCCTCCAGAAGGCATGTTATTTCCTTTCTCCACAGCTTGTCCCTAGGAAAGCCAGTCTGGTTTTCTGTTTTCTGAGCTCAAAACCACACCAAAACCTTCACCTCTCTCTCTCTCCCCCCCCCTTTCTCTCCGTCTCTCTCTCTCTCTCTCACCCCCGCATACACTACTTAAAAATGCTACCCCTTTCCTTCTACTCCTCGCTCTCTCCTCCAACTCATGAGACCACCTCTGCATTCCTTCATTCTCTGGCCTTGTTGTAGTACTCTACCGTGGTGGTGGCTGAAAAGGACCTTGGTGGGGTGGTGGGTATGGATGGCTTGGTGGGTGCCTCTTCTCCCTGTGGTGGTGTCTTCTCTTCTCCCCCAGCTTACTCAGACCATGAAACCAAAAGGAAAAATGGGTTCTTTAGGTCTGGTCTCCTGAAACAGGGGAGGCCTTGTGGACCTGAGGAGCATGATTGGAGATACCTCAAGGTGGCCAGGACCGAGGCCCCCTCACTGTCCCCTGATGGAGAGCAAATGCTCAGCTTCTCCTCATCCAAGCCGGATGCTTTTTTATTCAGAAGTGAACCACACACATCAACCCCTTCGGCATCCTCTTATGTTGGGAATGCAGGTAAAGCAGCATTAAAATGCTTCTTTGAAGGTTTTGGGCTGGCATTGGGATCATGCTGTTAGTTTTTGGGTTGGTATTAGGCCTATGTGCAAGAAGGGATTTGTCCTGGGGTAATATTTTTTTTTCTGGTATTGATTGGAAGTCATCTTTTTCTTGTCATTCTATTGAGGCATCTTTTGTTTGAGTCTTGTCAAGAAAAAAGTTGATTCCTTTCTTTATTTCTGTCCTTGAAGTTGTAGTTTATGGAAACGTGTCCGTTTTTTCTCAACAAGAACAAATAAATGGGATACATAGATAGATAGGGAGAAGGAAGAATAATGGACTAGCAATTTTTTTTCCCCCCTTTTTGCTTCTATTTTTGGTTGTTTCACAGAAAAGGAAAACAGTAGAAAAATCATTGCATGCTTATGCAACTTATCGAGTTTTGACAAATGTTACAAACAAGTCTTGGTGATTAGTCTCCTAGCCACCCCTTTCAAGGCTCTGCTGTTTGTTATTGTTTGATGTTATTTTTTCCTCCTGTCTCCATCTCTGTTTACTTCAGCTTGTGTTCCATAATATGATGTGAGATTTGGCCTTATCCTGTTTTTCCTTACTTCCAAACACTTATTTTTTTTCCTCTGTTCTTAGGCTTGATTTCTGGAAGTTTAGATGGGAGCATGCATGGGGTTTTGGCAGGGGTTAGGGGGCCCTTCACTCCCTCTCAGTGGATGGAGCTGGAGCAGCAGGCGTTGATCTACAAATATATGAATGCAAATGCTCCTATACCAGCCAGTCTTCTCATCTCAATCAGAAGAAGTCTTAGCTCATCTAGGTTCACTTCCTTCTCAGCTGGATCTCTTGGACCGAATACATGTAAGCTGTCTTCTATTGTTGGACCTTTTACCATTAATTAGGCCTCTTATTTGATGATGAACAAACCTTGTGCTAGATTAAAATTTTGGTAACTGATAACAGAATCTCTATTTGGTAATCCGAGTTGGAAATATGTTGGCGTTTCTATTCTAGCAGTAGGTTTGTATACAAGTGGGCTGCATAGCTTTTTGATTTCAATCTCAAGTGAAAATAAAGAAAAATCTTTGAAAAGCCATCCAAGTTAAATCCTTGAACATGTGCTACATGATGATGTTTCCTATATAGAGATGTGGCTTTTAGGAGAAGAACTAATTAACAGGATTTACCACTTGTTTTCTTATGTTTGGCAGAGTGTACATTAAGTTGCTTATTACTGTTGGCAATGTAGCCCGATCCTTGCATCACTTTTTTTTTTTATATGTTGCAGTTGGATGGGGATCTCTCCATCTAGGTTTCTCTGGGAATGCCGACCCGGAGCCTGGAAGATGCCGCAGAACTGATGGCAAGAAATGGCGGTGCTCAAGAGATGCAGTTGCTGATCAAAAGTACTGTGAACGACACATGAATCGGGGCCGCCATCGTTCAAGAAAGCCTGTGGAAGGCCAAAATGGCCATGCCGCAAAGACGATGCCCGTCATCGCCGCAACACCAACAGCTCCAGCTGTTTCTGGTAGTGGATCATCTAATTGCTTCACTGTGGCTCAGCAGCAGATAAATAATGTGAAGCCTAGCATCACCCATTCTTCCTTCACACAGTTTGACAGGTATGTATGAAATCCATTGATATGTTTTACTTTTTTGATAAGGCGATATGTGTTACTTAATTTCAAGTTCCATTGCTTTTATTTTGATTTATAATGGTAAGACTGGTAATTATATATACTTCATTACTTCTTTCCTTATGTAAATTCTTCAAATTGGTTTTTGTTTGCCTCCTCAAGTACTAGATTTCATGGCTGTTATAGTCCATTCAAACAATTATGTTTACAATAGTTATTATAGTCTTTTGAAGATTCAAAGGCATCATTCTGACTGTTGACAAGCATCACACATGACCATGAGTTCATCCAAACATGCTGAGTCAGCATGTCAATGAGTCCTATCATCTTGGTGGATGGCACTCTTGGAAATATATTATTGTTAAGCTTTTACTGATGTAAAAGATGAAGTAAATGGTCCTATGTTTGGAAATCTTAAATAACTAAAAATGAATAGCTGAAGGTAGATGTTAAACAGTATATTTCACATTAAGAGGCAACCTTTACAGAAGTTTACCCAGACATTGACTAGTTGTTCTTATCAACTATCAAGTATGGAGACCCCCTTATATGTTATACATGGTCTCGGCTCGTTCAACCATTAAGCAACACTTTGAGCTTTCCATATACTTGAAGAGACTCTAGATGAAAACTAAAAATCAATATAAAATGCAGGTATTACATTTTATCTTTGACGAAAATTTATATCATAAAGATCTAAATTGAAACACAATCACCAAAAATAAATATTCATAATATCAGATAAAAATGATTTTCATGCTACCTTTGTTAAATCATTTATATATTACAATGAAATTATGCAAATTAATAGTCACTGCAGTGGTCAAGTTCTTTTCTATATATCGGACACAATGGTGTTACATAAGAATTTATTTGGCATGACTGCATAGCAAGTACCTATATGATTGTTATAACAATGTCATCATGGTGATTATTAATTATCATATTCTGAAATGATGCTTTTTTGGGGCCATCAGCTGAGATAATATAAGAATTGTATAACCTACTTCCTAGACACTATAATAGAAAGAATTGATAGATACCATTAGAATGGTCAAAATGTCTGCCTTTCAATTCCATCATGAAGAATAAGATTCAGATTTCATCGCCCAGGTTGGGCTTGTATTTCCCCCTCATTATGTTAATCAGCAGCCCTGATGACTTACAGGTTACCTCTTTCTTTACTTTAAGGTGTAGTTGTGTCTTTATAACTTTGTAATGATGTAAATATTAGCCATTTAGACTTATTAAACTAGAATCTTAGAAGCATATCAGGTTTCCTAGTGATCTCCTTCCAAACCTAGAAGTAATTAATCGGCTAACTGAAACTTGGTTTGTGGAATTCTATGATTTTTGAATAACTACTCAACTGGTTTTTCAACGGTCAACTATGTCATATTGAAACAAGAAAATCATAGATGAATATTGTATAGCTTCTTCATAGCATATAAACCCTCCCTCTTTCATATTTGTGATGATAATCTATATTCTTCTGCAGGGTGTTAGTGAACAAAGAATTGGATAACTCACATGACCTCTCCATGCTATATTCGGTGAACTCAGAGCCCAGAGAGACCTCATTCCCCATTCCAAAACAGCATAACCCTTTCGAGGAATCACCTTCACGAGCAAACTATGGACTCATCTCCTCTGATTCACCATTTAAATCCACAACTAACTGCTACTTAGGGAATGATAACTTTGTGTCTTGTACAGAGTTCAGTGATCAAGATCCACCAACCGATCCCCTTGGACAGTTCATCAAGGAATGGCACAGAAAATGCTCCAACAGCTCAACCATCACCTGGCCTGAAAGAGAAATGAATTCCGACAAAACTCAGTTCTCTGTCTCAATCCCTGTGGCTTCTTCAGACTTCTCATCATCCTCTTCTCCAACACATGAAAAACATACTCCTTCACCACTCAAGTTGTCTCTGGATTCCGGTCCTGATAATATGAATCTAGGTGTAGGAGGCCTCCCAAATGATGGGAACCAACAGCAGGCAAGTTGGCTACCGACCTCTTGGGAGTCTTCGATGGGTGGTCCCTTAGGAGAGGTCTTAGCCAACACATGCATCACTTTGATGGACCATAGTAAGAACTGTTCATCTTTAAACCTCATGACAAATGGTGGGGACTTGAGTCCTCAGTTAAGGTCATCCCGAGCTGGCGTCCTACATAAAACTAACTTCGGTTCACTGTCTGGTAGCACTAGAAGTAGTCCAATTGTTGAGAAGCATAATGTCCAGGACAGCATCGATAGCCTGCATGAGGACCTCATTGGCTCTAACCTTGTAAATCCCTCGACCATCACCTCATCAACTTTTAAGTGAAGCAGCAATAAGAACAGCCACACATGAAGAAGTTTGAGAGGTTCTCCAAGATTGTGTTATTGTATGACTAGTAGTATGTCATTTTCGTTCTTGATTTGTTTTTCTATCATATACCATGCTGATTTGTGGAGCATCGAGTGAACTGTCGTTTTGGTGTGTTTTGGCTTGGTTTCGATCTGTGGCTATCTATTAATTGTTTTATTTCTTTTGATATGCTAAAAGCCTGGGGCATGGGCAGTATATACTGTTAGATCGGTTCTCCAGGTTTTGCGATTCTGTTGCACCCTGACAATTCGCAAATGTAGGAAGATTTTGGAGAGATTTGTTTACCAAGATTATATTTTTGCACTTTTCTATCTCTACCATATGTTGATAAGAGAGTTTTCTATATCTTTTTTCATTTTGAAGAAAAGAGTTTCTTATATCTGCCAAAATCCTCTGCTTATATATGTGTATTCATATAAATATTAAAATTTGATGACTGCAGAAGTATAATATTCTGCATAAAGCTTCCATTGGAGTATTTCTTAAATAAATTCAAACATCCTTTTACCAAAAACATAGACTCAAACATCTAAGCTGTAGCTGATTGATGGTTGTCTATTTATCATAAGAACTTGATTGATATAGTACACGCACTTATTAGATGATATAGACGAGCATGATAACGTATAAGCGGAATGGAACATTGCCACAATGAATGCAGTCATTGCCTTGTAACAATTGCACAAGTCTCCTCTCCCTATAGCGGAATCCAAAGATTACTTAAAAAGTTCTGAAACTATTTTGAGCATGGCTCATTCTATAACATGGCTCTCAAATGTTAAAAGGAAGAGCCTGAAAGAGGTACGTGCAGCACAAAGCGATGGTATCATCACCAGACTGCAACTGCCAAGGCTATCATAACAAGCTTTGTGAAAGGACAAAAAATAAAAAAAGGAGAAAATCTCTGCTATCATTTCATCTCTACAAATTTGTTAACCTGCAAGGGAGTTTCAGTACCTCCTTCACCAATTCCTCTACTGTGTAAGGTCAAGCTGCCATCCTGCACACAGCTCTGTGATGATTGCTTCTACAGAAGCCTCCAGTGAGTTGTTCAAGCGTGCGCTGCTGACTGCACCCTTCACTGTTTGAGATAATATCAAATATTGTTATTTTCAAGAACTTGCAGAAAATGGTGCATGTCTTGTAGTATGATTTTTATTAGCATCTTTAAGGGTTTAAATGATGCATTATCGGGTTATAACGGGGAAAAGAAAAACGAAACCATTATTAACCGTGACATGTTTATAACGACTGTTGTCTCAAAAAAAAAAAAAAAGAGAATTTTTGGCAAGAAAATAATCATGGAGTAATGGTTTTTATAATGGTACCATAACAGAAAATAATGGTTAATAACAGAAAAATAACTGAGTGATGTTTTTTTTTGCCCTTTTTATTAGGTAAAACAATATATTTATCGCCCGTGTAATCATTTTTGGATAGAATTTTGGGGAAAAGAATTGGGATTTGAAAAAACTTATTTGACCTGAAAAGCACAAGTAACAGTGATCCATTATAACAAAAAGTAATAGAAAATGGTAAAAAAATTACAGCTATTATATCTTTTCCACAATATTTGGATTGTAGCCCAAGCTATTATGATAGTATTATAATGGTTATTCACCGTTATTTAAAGTCATGGTAGACATGGAGCATCAGTTTTGACATGTTATAAGCAGTGAAGGCCTCTTACTCTGGTTATGTTATAGGGTTCATCATAACTTCTAATAATCCTGCATTTCTAGCAACAAGTGGTACTAGATTAATACAGAGCAGGTTATATAGAAAAACATGTAGGAATCTAGGGCACCCAACAACCATCTAGTCTATTTCCTGAAATTAATTCAACTAATTAAGAGCAATCTCTTACTCTTTCCCTTCTATGACAAACAAATTTATGTGATGGAGGATGTCGTAGATGGGAGAAGATTGCGTTCTGCAATCTCTTCCATTCAGACTCAAGGGGAAGGAAAAGTCTCCTTCACAAAACTATGTGAATATGAATTGCAGAGGCAAGGTCAGGCAGGTTGCCCACTTGATAATGGTTGTCGAAAAACTACATAAATTTGCAATTTCCTGTACCTTCATAATGAACCATGGCAGGTTCGATATGGTGCTTCACCAGGGTAGAGGCAAGAGCAGACTGATCATTTGATGACATACTGCTTCCCCATCTAATAATATAAAATCATTCCCACAATCTCGCATCAGCTGGTAGTCTAAAATTTCACTTGCAAGGCAGTGGCCTTATACGAATTGAGAGTGCATACTCAAAACTCCTAGGCAGCTCAAATTCGATGAGACTAACTCAGCTGACAGAATCAACATCCATTGTAAGAGTTTGCAAGGCCCATTTTGCATTCAATAAACTTAGAATAGCTGAATAGAACATATATCAAAGATCTTATATGATATAGTGTTACAAACTTCAGCAAACATATTTTACCTCCGATATATGGGAACTCTTCAATGAGCTGCGGGAACACACAGAAACATTACCAATGGTATCCTGTTGTCATGACATTAAAACAGATCATGCTTGGTAAGTCAAGACACTCCAAGCTAGAAAAATCAATACTACCTCAATTGGATATGGTAAGAATATGTTTAAAGTTTAAACAATTGCTTGAAGAACAAACAAATAATTGCATCCCAAAGCAATCAACAGTGTTGCATCCTGTTCCTTCCATACATTGTCAATCAGAAAAGAAACAAGATCATGTGCAATGTAAATCATGCTAAAACATAAAGTTAACATGGTTAGATAGGCAAACCGGTTAATTATCTTACCTAAACTACAGGAAACTGCTTTCAATCAAACTGTGACAAACAAAATATGCAAGCCATGGAAAATAACTATTTCCGCTAGAGGAAGGGTTTGAACCTTCGACCTTGTGGTTAACAGCCACACGCTCTAACCAACTGAGCTACTCCAGCTTACTTTATATAAATTATCCAAGAGAAAATAACAAATAAAAAAAAGCAATAAACAAAAATAACAATAGGTGGAAACCAAGCGTATGAAAGCTGTGACCTGCCTTCATAAATTCTATACGGCCATCTGCTCCTATCTAGAGTGGAGCCCTCCGGAGAAAATAATTTAAAAAACCTATGGCAATATTCCCTCCAAATCTCTTTTGGCCTCATATGCTCTTCTCAACGCTTTAACCTCTACAGTACAAGACTCAATTTCTTCTCATTTCAATCCCTGTAAAAGTGGAGTCCTGGTTAGCAGAGTCCTCATTCATATCCAACCCCAGCCGAGCCTCACCCCATCCAGAATGGGTAACATCTTTAGAAGGTCATAGAAATTTAAAAGCATGTAAAAATGGAGATCAGTCTATCATCACATATTAGAAGGGCATTGAATGGTTATACAACTTATGCCAAACTAACAGAATCTCATGGGTTTCAAACTTCCAAAGCTTGATAAACATAGAAAATGCATTTAAACTGATCTCTGTATTATTAATAGCAAAAGGTTCACATATCGCACACTTCATGCAGGTACTTTATGGGCTGTCCTACCTAATCACTTTTGTCCAGCTCCTAGAATGCATGGTATACATATCTGAGTCGGATAGATGTCAGACACTTGGATACTTACAAAAGTATATTAATTTCAGTTTTTAGAAAGCTGTCGAGAGTTGACCCCAACAACTAGTTTCATCCACTATAATAATGCGTAAATTGAGATTTTGTTCTTCTATAGAAATTGATTAAGAATGTATAAATTAAAGTAATTTCATAAATTGATGTTATCCCTAAATCCTTGTAAGTTTGGATGACAGACATGCATATTGGAAGATCTTAACAAATAATATCTTTTAATATTTTTTATATGATATTATATACGTGTGTGTTTTAGTTAAAACTATTTTCTTGCTGCACTTTGCACTTGGACACTGTCCGAATCTGATTCTTGTGTCCGTGCCACACTGCCTTTGGGGAAAGTAATCATCAACAAATATGCCACTCCACTTTGGTCCAATAAAATTTCGGTTAATATAATAAGAAAATAGCAGAAGATGCATTAGGAAGGGCTATGATGAAGCAAGTAGGGGGTTCCAAAGCAACACTTGATGACTCTGCAATCCCATCCAAATGGCTCACTACGTACTCCTATCTATTTCTTCCATCTTCTGGAACCCATTGCAATAAGCTTCTACACTTTACCCAACACCACTATCGACAATATGACTAGTACAAGGCCATGGCCTGTACCAACATCATCATCATCTTACTCTACAAGGGCCTGTCTGACCTCCCCCCTCACTGATTGGAAGGCCTCCCCTGACAATTTTGTTGAGTATATGGTATCTTTTTATGTCCTCATCTTCAACCCAACTCTATCACATGCTCATGAAGTTAAAAGGTAAATACATTCGCACATACATACATACATATCAAATCTGAATTCCACCATTGTTAGCAACTTTCATGTCTTCTGGTCTTCTAGAGACCCAAAAGGGGTTTCCAGATACTTGACAAGATGCTGTGCAGCACATAGCTTATCAGAGAGTCTGGAACAGAGACTTTCACAAACCATTTCAATGTAATGAATGGAACAACCAAGTGACTAATCTTCAGTACTACCATCCTAACAAATGCAAATAAAAGTTAGACTAAACTGTTTGTCCACCTACGAAACAATACTCAAGTAAATTCATCAAATCAGCCTTCCAACATATGCCGCTAGCATCTCGATAATGGGGAAAGAATATCAACTTGTCTCATTTTTTGATGTAAAAATATCCACTTGTCTTAGCCACTTAAAAGACTCAAGAAAAAAAATGTCAAAGGAAAACAGAGCACTTTCATACAACTAGCTATGCAATGCAGCTTGTTAACCACCTAATCAACAAATTTCAGTACCCATCCTCTCCATCATTGACATTGACGTCCCTTCGCCATATAGTTTTATTAGTAGTTGATAGAAAAGTTCAATAGTCTCTCCTCCAGTGGTATGCAGATATGATATAACCAATTAATTGAAAAATTCTCTATGATAAAACAACCTTTACAAAAGCATTCCATTAACTCCAGATAAGGGATCACAAATTCTTCTACCTTTCCACCAGTACCTTAGTCTTCATAAACCATCTAATGAAGTGATGAGGTCATCCCCTGTCTATAGATAAGTCAAATTAATCTTGTCATTAAATTCCAAAGAACGACTTCATATAGCCACCAGACAGAGTCATTGTGTCAAATAAACAGTACTACATTTACAGCACACAATTTATATCTAAAAAGTTTAAATATAGGAGGTAAACCAACCTGCTATGTCGCTTTACATTACTAACCTGACTGCCTAAGGCCTAAAGCATGGTTTCCACAGGGAAGTTTTCGAGTTGCATGCCGTTCTATCATTAGCCATCATGCAGAACATCCAATATATGTAATCCATAGCCCAAGAAGGGAAGAGTGTAGCAATAATTAAATCAAAATATACAGTGAACCAACACAAGATCCATCTTTAGTACCAGTTACTCAGTATTTCCAGATGACAACATACTCATCTTTGGTGATCCTAACGAGGGAACTCATCATTTACTTGCAATAGATGGAATTATCTAAATATCAGGCATTCATCGACCCGACTGAATAATAATACCTAAGTACTCTGAAACTCAATCAATCCATTTAAATAGCATTGTTCTGCAGCTGTATAAAGAGCAATTGCATTAACAGACTAAACAGTGAAGCATATTTGTTTATTAAGAAAATTGAAAATTGTTGATGCTCATATGCTATTCAGCAGCTGAAAGGAGTCTGTCATGCCCATGGCTAGAGCACTCAGAAGGAATTTTTTTTCTTATAATCATGACACCAGCGAAAAAAAAAATTAAAAATCGGCAAATCCCCCATGCTTAAACAACAATCCCTTAAACATCGAAAACATCATAACATTATCATAAACACAAACATCAACATTAAAACTCTGAAGGACAGTAAGTATAAGAAAACCTATTTACACAGGAGCTTAATAAACCCACTCGACCCATAGCCCAAAAAAGAATAATAAAAGACAATCCTAAATCCAGCCACATTCTGAGTTTTAAATAACATCAAGAACTAATTCTATGAGAAGAAATTGATCATGAAGTTTAACAATGATCTATTTCTTTCAAGTAGAAATACAAACTATCGAATGGAAAGGAAAACCAGTCTTTATCAGAAAAAAAGAAAGAAGAGGGAAACAACAAGCGCCTTAAATGACATAAAGTTTTCATTACATGTAATTTTATTAATTTTATTAATTTTATTCACCTTCTTTTCCTTTCGCACGAATCAAAGCTGGGGAAAAAACAGAGCCTCTTTTTCAACTACATTGTAGAAGACCCAAGGTGGTTGCAAATTCAGTTGATAATCAAAATCAAAGTACTAGAAGTATGATAATGATGGAGATTGAAGGCAGTGGTGCTCATATTCTATGGGTGTATAAGGAGTCTGTCATGCCAAATTTCCACAGCATTCAGAACGAGGAATTTGTTTTTATAATCATCGCACCAGCAGCTTTGAAAAAAACAAAAACGACAGATAAAAATCACTCAGTTATCTCAACCAGAAGATCAAAAGGTAACAACTTTAATATCAGAAAAAAACAAAAGACAATAACTTCGGATTAACGATCTCATTGTAAACTCGAATTCTATGGAAGAAGATAAAAAAAATTGGCTCAGACACGCACAAAAAGGTCATCAATTTGGTCCATAACTTTAATATCTCAGAATCGAGAAATGTAATCAGTCATCACAGCCACGATTCCGACAATTAAAACTAAAATATCCAAAAAACAACAACAACAAATAAATGGATTAAAGGAGACGTTTACAACATAGAGGCGACCGTAACCCTAATCCCAATTTGTGGAAGGGGCAAGGCCTCTAAGCGCCTCTCATAGGTATCGAGAGTTGGTCAAAGAGCCCTCACCGCCGACCGGCCATGCAACGGGCGGGCGGGCGGATCAAGAGTCCAACTCCCGGCGAACCGATCCAAACAAAAATAAGAATAATTAAGCCATAAATCTCAAAAAGGAAAAGAAGAATCTAAAAGAAAAAATCGAGAGAACTTTTGAGAGAAAGGAAGAGAGCAAGGGGTAGCGTGGCGTATTATCCACCGTGGGATTTGATGCGGTCCAATTGCAACAGGTGCATGCAAGATGGAGGCGAGAGCAAGAGGGAGAATGGCGAAACGATGCCCTACAGGGAGTATATATATAGAGAGATTTCGGTCGCTTAGAAAACCCTAGTTCCCGTTGGTGGACAACCGGTTCTTCCAGACACGTGTTAAGTTGGGATTGGTTTCAATGTAGGCCAATCAGGTTTAGATGGGTCTGGAAGCTGGCCGCCACCATCGGGTGAAAATAGTACGAATATTATCCAACCGAACTATTTTTGTTAGGACCAATAAAATATATGCTGAGTCATCCATTTGATTCATATATGGTTCATCTTAAATAAATTTAAATTTAAATTAAATAAATTTAAATTATAAATAGATCGATCATTTTAATTTATTTAATATTTTAATCAAATTTAAATTTTAAATATTAGATCTATTTAATTTATTTAACTCGTTTAATATTTAGATCGAATTAAGTCAGTTAATTCATTTAATCTATTTAATATATTTAATTTATTTAATCTATTAAAAATTTATTTAATCTATTTCTGACTCATTTAACTTGATCTATTTAATCTGTTTAATTCGTTTAAGATCTGTTTAATCTGTTTAAAATTTACTTAATCTATTTCTGACCTATTTAATCTGATCTGTTTAATCTATTTAACCTAATTTGATCTATTTAATAAATAGATTAAACAGATCCACTTAAATTATCTATTTAATAAATAAGTTGAGTTCAGGTTTGAATTTTTGACCCGTTTAATAAACAGGTTGAATTTAAATTGATGATTTTCTGACTTGACCCGCATTGACTCGACCCGCATCTGACTCGATCCGACTTAATTGCCATCCTAGTTTTTATATCCGAATCAATCCATATATGAATAGAAATTCGAGGATATGACAAATATCTGTATCCATATCCATATCCATCGGAGCAAAATAGATATGGATATGAATAAATAACTATTTGATCCTTATCTGAATATCCGAATCTAGATGGAATCCTATATAATTTTATATAAAACTTATTAATTTTTTTAAAAAATTATAATTATATAAATATATTATTAATTTAATTTATCATCTATTTAATAATATTTTTGATTCTATAGTCATAAAGTTTAATTATCTAAATAATATATATAATTATATCTATACTTTCAGTATCCGAATTATATTCATATCCGTTTAAAATAAATATGAATATAAATTTTTATATCCAAATAATATATATATTTATATTTATTTTATTAGATAAAATAAATATGCATATAGATATAGTGGTATTCGATTTGATCTCAGTCCTACCTCCGTAGTAAGAATACAGCAATATCCCCAACTTTTTTGTTGAAAAATCCTTTCCATTTATAAGATAAAATAGATTATACACTTGGACATTATAGTGATGTTTTTATTATTATAATGATTATTATTTTGAAAGATAAGGCAGGACCAAATCGGACCCTGATTTGTTAATGATTGTATGTATAATCATATAATAATTATAATATTATATCATACTATATCATAATATTTATATAATAGATTTGTAACTATAAAACTAAAATGAGAGATATGATTTAAAAGAAATAAGTGAGTTATGAGTCGGATCAATTTGCGGGATGAGCAAGATCTACATGGCAAAGCCTGGTAAAATGGACTAGACAGTATCCATCTGAATCTATTTTCATATCGAATTTATTCAGATATGGATAGAAATTTGAATATCCGACTAATATCTATATTAATTAAAAAAAATAGATATAGATATGGATAGATAATTATTCGATGCATATCCGAATATCTAATTCTATCTGCAATCTTATTTAATTTTGTATAGTACTTATTAATTTTTTTTAAAAAATATACAACTATATTAATATGCTATTAATTTAATTAATCATTCACTTAATAATATTTTTGATTTTATAATTATAAAATTTAATTATCCAGTTGATATCAATATTTATATCCATAGTTTTCGTATCCGATGTGTATCCATATCCATTTAAAATAAATATAGATATAAATTTTTATATCTAACTAATATCTATATTCGTATTTATATCTATCAGATAAAATAAATATGTATATGCATATGCTACTATCTGATCTGATTCCAGTCCTAACTCAAAAGTTAGCAAAATATTGAGAGTATATTCCTTCATGAAAAATGGGTGCTCAACTAATGTTCCATGAGGGATTTAAAACCAAAAAGAACAAAGAAAAAATGGAGCAAGCAGAGCTGGCAGGAGAAAAACTACTAACAAGTTGTAATCACTATTATATCATATGATCTTATAGGAAATTCTTTGTATATGACGAATGATATAGAAAATCAATATGAAGTGCATCGCTTTATGTGATTGATCCATATAACCATCGCTTTTCAATACGTACTTAATATCTGTAGTTCTATTTTTTTCATTTGAAAATTTTAAATGATAAAAATATTTCTATTTTTTAGAAAAAATTATAATATCTTATGTCTATATTATGACATCCTATATGCAGAAAGTCATGATTTTAACGTAGGATGTTATAGTATGCTACAGAATGTCATAATTTATTTCAAAGAGTAAGGATATTTTTATCATTCTAATTTTTTAAAGAAAAAAGTAAAATTGCAGACATTAAATGTATATTAGAAAGTGATTGGATAAAAATACTTCTTCTATATTATATTATCCTAGACCATATTATGACATTCTGGACTATATTATGACATCCTACATGCAAAAAGTTATAATTTGATGCAGGATGTCATAATATATCACAGGATATCATAATTTTTTTCAAAGAGTAGGAATATTTTCGTTATTCAAAATTTTTAAACGAAAAAGTAGAACCGTGGATATTAAATGATGGCTACATAGAACAACTATATAAAGCGATGCGCTCCATGTCGGATTTTCTACGTCACCTGCAGTGCACAAAAAATTTATCATGATCTTATTTGTCATATTCAATGGGCCAAGATCCTCTTCACTCTAGAAGGCCTAGGGTCTATGTTGTGGGCATGGGCCTCATATGGTATTTAGGACTGTACAGGGAGCTGTTGATCTACAGGTTGGATCTCCACAATTCAAGCACAAAATAGGGAGGAACTAGTTTGTAACCCATGCTATGCAGCAGATTTTTATTTATACAAAGAAGAGGTTCTGGAGCATTGCTTCAGCTCTCATCGACAAGAGTTTGTTCACTGAAATTGAACAGAGAAAGTAAAATAAAATATTAGCCGAGTCTATTATATTTATAGGTTAAAGAAAATATAAATGACATGCAAATGATTGAGAAACTTATGTCATTTTAATTTTATTTTTTTTGTAGATGACACAATCAACGATTTTCTGCAACATGAATAGTAATTTTTTCATTAAATACTTGAGAAATATATGATATAAAATGGATAGTGAAAAAATTTTACCGGATTGTGTTAGAAGATTTCTTTGAAGGGCTACTTCGATGGAAGAGATCATGCTCAAAATACAAAAATAATATAGGTAGTCATTGTCCATGGTCAACATTCTTAATATTACAACAAAATTTTACCTTTAATATAGTTTATCAACTAATGATACACTTAAAAAATAATAATAAAAGAAAATTATTCTTCGATATCGATATTTATAATATTTTTTTATCCATGTAATTATGATCGTCGATTTCAATTTTATCAAGACAGTGATTTCTTGTATGGCATAATTTTGCAAAAAAATCTTAATTAAATTTATTTTTGAAATTATAATTAATTATCAAATTAGAATTTCAATGACATATTATACATAATCTTATTAAAATAATATAAAATTAATTAGATTTAAATTAATATCAAAAAATTTAAATTTAATTTCAATTAGCATAATAACATCTATAAACAAATGATTACTTTGATTAAATAAAAGATGATTAGAGAACATACATATAGATGATCTAAAATAACAAAATCATTTTTTGATAAAAATATCAATTTTTACATGTGGCTCAACTCCAAATATTTGTTAGATTTTTTAGAATAAGAAAACTCTTTTTTCCTGCCTATATTATTTTTATTTTTTAAAAATATAATTTACAGATTTAACAAAGGGTTTTTTGTAAATAAAACCAGGTAGGAGGACTCTTTTGAAATAAGAAAATATATAGGGGTTTTTCTAAAAATTATGATTTTTTTTTATTTTTTATCCTCTCTTTTTTCTCTCATTTCACTCGCCTTTTCTCATTCCTTTTAGATTCTTCTTTTTTTTTTTTTTGACTTAACCTTCTCTTCTCCTCTCCCTCCCTCCTTTGACTGTGAGAATCGAGTGATGTTGACCTCCCTCATCGACACCTGATCCCTCTCTTTAGAAACACGGTCCTTTTATTTTTTTTCCTTCCTTTCTTCCCTCATTTCGCTCCCTCTTTTCCCTTCATGTCAAAGCCTTCTCATTTCCTTCTACCTTTGCTCTAATCATCTCCTCTCCCTCCCTCCTCCTACTTTTGCCCTAACCTTCCTTCCCTTCCTCCTCTTCTGATTCTTCTTTCTTCTTCTCTGTAAAAAAACTAGCCTATCTTCTCTTTCACCAAAATAGAAATCTACCCAAGCTCGATGCTATTGATGTTCGAAGTGGATGGATCACATTCCATGATCGTCGGCGGTCACAGATAATCCATCCTCTGCTTCTTTTTTTTTTTCTAAATTTTTGGTTCTCTTCTTTTTCTAATTTTTTTTTGGGGTTTATCTATATCATTTTTTTCCTTACTTCTCTCCAATTTTCTCCCATTCATATTTCACCACTAATAGATTAAAATTTTTCTTCCTTTTCTATCTACATCCATTCACCCTCCTCCCCTA
Source organism: Elaeis guineensis (assembly GCF_000442705.2). Classification (NCBI taxonomy): domain Eukaryota; kingdom Viridiplantae; phylum Streptophyta; class Magnoliopsida; order Arecales; family Arecaceae; genus Elaeis; species Elaeis guineensis. The sequence continues at coordinate 123,169,948 of NC_025998.2, forward strand.
TTTCTCCTATCATTTTTTACCCTCTCTTCTTCCTTCCTTCCTTTTTTTTTCCTCTTCCCCCGATTCTATCCCGCTCATGTGCGAGCATAGTTTTTTTCTCTTGATTTCCTCCATCCATCCACCCCTCATTGTTTCCCCATTTCTCTGGTAATCTCCATATCCCTAATCCCAACCAGAAACCCCAACCCTAGCTCCCACCCCTTCCACTATTGGCCGAGTGGTTTAGCCTAAAAAATCTATTAATCCAAGCCCACAACATCCCAAGTCAAGCCCAAAGCTTCCTAGCCCAAACTGAGTCCAAACATTCCTAGATCAACTTGAGTCCAAACCCATCCCAGTCTAAGGTCAAGTCGAAGCCGAAGCTGAAGCCGAAGTCCAAGCCCAAGCCCAAACTTTTATAGGCCAAGTCAAAGCCCAAGCCCAAACTTATCCAGATCAAACCTTCAACCTAGCCCATATCCCAGCCTTAACCCATATAGCTGACTTTGAGCCCATATCCAGCCCAAGCCCGCATATATTTAGATCAAGCCCAGGACTAAAAATTTTCAAACCAAGCAAGGCCCAAGCCCACTCCTCAGCCCACCCCATACTAGGCCCCAACCTAACCATGGGCTTTAACTTATGGATCTAACCCTAGGCCCAAAAATTCCAAGCTGAAGCCCAAGCCCAAACTTTCGTAGGCCAAGTCAAAGCTCAAGCCCAAACCTATCCAGATTGGGCCTTCAAACTGGCCCATATCTGGCCCTAACCCATGTAGCTGATCCTGACCCATATCCAGCCCAAGCCCACATATGTTTAGATCAATTCCAGGATAAAAATTTTCAAACCAAGTTGAGGCCAAAGCCCACTCCTCAGTCCGCCCCATACCAGCCCCTGATCTAACCATAGGCTTTAACCCATAGACCTGACCCTAGGCCCAAAAAAAAGGTTTGGACCTGCCTTGGCCCACCTTCATTTTTTTTTATTTTTTCACTCATTCGATCAACCTTCTTTTTTGCATCTTTTTGCCGCGCTCTGCTCTCTGTTTCCGATCATCTAATGTGATGATCTATGAGCCCCTAATCCTCTAATCTTAAGTTTTTGAGTACTGCAAGGCTACTGCACTACATTAACAACTGTGCTTTCCTTTTCTTCCAATCCTTTAATCCTAAGTTTTTGGATACTGGAAGACTACTGCACTATAGCAGCAACCATATTTTTTTTTTATTATTTTTTTTGCAGCACAGGAAGGCTACTGCATGCAGCAGCAACTATTTTTAGATCTTTTTTTCTTTTTTTTTTTTTCCTTTGATCAACTCTCCGATCAACTCTGTGGGAACTAAAAGGCTACTACGATACCGTAGCAACTATCCCTTCATTTTCTTGCACAAGAAGGCTACTGCACTATAGCAACAACCATGTCCATGTTGGATGTGTGCCCTAGAAGTCAATCTTGGCTGACACATATTTTTCTCTAGGATATATTTTGTACTTGTTGGGCAGTCTTTATAACTAATCATATCTTTTGTGTCTATAATTTATCCTAAAAATTAATAAAGATGATTTTGTAAATTCTCAAGGTGTTGAAAATTTGAGACATACATCATTAGTGGTTGATTTCTAAATACTCCCGATCGAAGAATCGTCACGGAAGACAGTGATTAATCTATTCGAGATCAATGCATAAATCACCTCCCTTTAAGGTAGATGAGTCTCAAGTCTACGGTGTAGAGATATTGGGGTGAGAGTGCAGACGGTTGTTAGAGAATAACTTGCACTGAGCATGACCAATACGAAAAATTACTTGGATATCTACTATTCGTCAGTAGTTTTTTCGATGCTGCAGTGGTGTGACTGATCCTTTGATCTGTGGTGTGTTGGCTATTCGCAGTGAGGCTATATAGTTTGATTGCATGTTCCTTTGGTCCCTAGCCATATGGATTCTTGCTATGTATGTTGGCTATGTAAGTTCAGATTTACTGTTTGGAGTAGGATATACCTAGATGGAATCTACCGATCTCGATAGAAAAGGAAAAATCCTGTGCGATTCGTAAGACTGAGTTCAAAAATTTTTTTGGCCAAAGTAAGTGTGAATACTGAAAAAGAATTTTCACAGAATTTACAAATGAACTCGAGTCGAGCCAATCTATCATATGACTGACGATGGAGTTTGATAAGTTCTCCATGATCTCCGTCCAGTCGAGACTCTCGATAGAGGGATTGTATCACATGATAACTGCACCTAAGGGTTTACTTTTATGTTCTGCTGGATTGCCATTACGTATTGCTAGACATCACTGGTGGATCGTGAGAACTCACTAAGATCATTTTTAGATCAACGATCTTTGTTGAGGTGAGTTGGAATCATTTCAGCCCATCGAAAAGAGTTTCGATGATACTATGATGGAGATCATGGTATGTCTCACTACCATACAAAATAGAACCTGAGGGGTCACACACAAAAGGAGCTTGACCTGATCAATAGCTTGGATTATATTTGAATTATCAATTGGATTGATAGTTTGAATATTAGAAACTGCTAATTTGTAAGCATTACAGTTTTGGCGGCTGCTAATTGTTAGCGCAGGGACTTAATTACAAGTATTGTAATTTTTTTGAGACTGATTAAACTATAAATTAAATATAAATTAATTTAAATCAGATTAAATTAAATTAAATTAAATTTAATATTAATTAGATTCAATTATCCAAATCAGATTTGGATTTCAAGCCTGATTGGATCAAGCTTGACAGCCTTTTCGAATTCGGCTCGTTTCGGACTCGATTTGAATCCGATTGAGGCTCTATTTCAATCAAATGAACCATGACTCGGAGAGCCCAAATTTTATGAGACTCTTTCTCCAGAAATCATGCCAAAAAAAGAAGTGGGGTGTTATTTTTCTCATCCTTCTCTCTTCACGCCCGTAAAAGGAGAGGGGGAACCAATAGTTGGCGCCCCACCTTATCTGGAATTCTTTTTCATCCAAATTTTTTTTATTTGAATTTGATTCAAAATAGAATAAAAATATCTTAGATTAGGATATAAAAGTATTTTTTTGTATGACAAAAAAATTAGAGAAAGAGGATGCGCGCTGGCTTTGTGCGTGAAAGATCTTCCCGATTTTTTTTTGGCGCACCAACTTTTTCTTTTTTTTCTTGCACACCATACATTCTCTATTTGATAAGATATGATCTTTATCTCTAAGGGAGCATGAGGGATAAGGGGTGTGTGTGACAAAAATTAAAAAAATTAAAAAAAAAGGGACGGGTGAAGAGAGGGTGTGCGTGAGATATGAGAGGTCTCTTCTTTCTTATATCTATCCTTCATATCTATGCCTCCTCTTGTCTTCTCCACTTCTTGTTCATGCCCAGACCTGAGAGACATCAGATTTAAGAGAGAAAAAAAGAGAGAAGAAGAAGAATTCTTCTTCTCTTCACGGTGATCTGATTCAGATCATGTCAGATCTGTGCAAAAGATTTCATGTAGCGATCTCCTTCTTCGAAATCTAGAAGAAGAGATCTAGATCTAAAGATAAGGAGTGAGATTTGTAAAGTGCTAGCACACTGATGATCTTGATGCTCTGATCAGATGGCTCCATGTGGATATCAGTAGAGGTCGGGCGTGTACGCAGCTACGATCAGAACTCGAGGCATCACTACAAGAAATTTGATTTTTTGCGACGAAATTTTTTCGTCGCTAAAAATCTTATTTTCATCGCTAATAGTATTTGCGACGAAATATATCGTCGCTAAAAATTTGTAGAGAAAGCCTCGTAGCAAAAGACCTTAGCGACGAAAATATTTTATTTCGTCGTAAAAAATAGTAAACCCAGACAACGAAGTTATGTACTGTATTAGCGACGAAAATATTTTATCGCAAGAGCTTAAATTTTCGTCGCTAAAATTGCAACGAAAAAAAATTTCGTCGCTAAATATTTTGATTAAAAAATTTTTTTTCTTATTTTTTGCGATGAAAATTAATTTCGTCGCAAAACTTAGCGACGGATTTCGTCGCAAAATAATTTGTCGTAAAATGTTCGTCGCAAAAATTGCGACGAAAAAAATTTTCGTCGCTATAATTGTGACGAAAAAAAATTTCGTCGCTATAATAGCAACGAAATAAAATTTTCGTCGCTAAAAGGGCGACGAAAATAAAAAATTTCGTCGCTATAATGGCGATGAAATAATAATTTCGTCGCTATAATTGCAACGAAATAAAAATTTCGTCGCAAAAAGTTTAAATTTTTAGCGACGAAACTTTTTTTCGTCGCTAAAATAGCAACGAAATAATTTCGTCGCAAAAATTGCGACGAAAAAAAAATTTCGTCGCTATAATGGCGACGAAATAATAATTTCATCGCTATAAGGATGACGAAATAAAAATATTCGTCGGCATAATTGCGATGAAATAAAAATTTCATCGCAAAAGTTATAATTTTTAGCGACGAAACTAAGACTTTCGTCGCAAAAATAGCAACGAAATAAAAAATTTCGTCGCAACGAATAATAAATGTTTTATTTTTTGGGTTCACAAATTTTTTTGCGACGAAATTAATATTTCATCGCTAAAATAAATTTTGGATAAAAAATAAAATTTTTATTAATTTTTCAAAAAAACCTGCTCAAATACAAATTATCTGATCAACCATATTTTAAATAAACAGTATGTTAACACAATAAAAATATTCTAAGTCAAAAGACCAATTTCAAATAACAAAAAGTTTCATAACCATCTTTGTCATATACAAAAATATAAGTCCATACACCATTTTAAATTTAAAATAAGTACAAACTAAGTATGATCTGACTCATTGGCCTCGTTCCCTCCTCCAGGCGTCGATCCCTGACCCGATACGTGTCGCGATGGTGGTGCAAAGGCGACATCATGTGACTGTAGAGGTGCTAACTCAGAAGCATCAATACCGAGCCGTCCCGCCACCGCAGCTACGATCCTCTCGAGCTTCTGACTACGATTCATCCAGTAACTAATCTGATCTTGCATCATGCTCATGGATGTCCTAACTGCCTCTGGCACCGATGTATCATCAGACCGGCCGGATGACGAACTGCATGATTTTTTGGATCGCATGCTATGACCAGATCCTAGCTGCCGCCCGAGGACGGTATCCAAAATCGTATCATCTGTCATCAAACAAACCTGCTGCGATCCAGTATCACCATCAGATCCCACCTCCCTCGTCGCCTGCTCTCTCAATTCTAACATTTTTTCCTTCACAATAAATAAAATAAAATCATAAATTTTTTTCAAACTCTTTAAAAGTATTCAAAATGTAGAGTAATGATACTTACATGACGCTGCCTCGCCTCCTCGGTCACGAACTCGCCACTCTTGTTTTGATAGAATTTAGCATAGGTGTCGACTCCGGATAGTCTCTGTTCAAACAAAAAAAAAAGAAAAAAAAGATATCAAAATAATGTAAATATTTAATAAAAAGTTACAAAGTATGATTGCAAATGTAGTTACATACCATCCTCTTCATTCCCTGTGCAAAAGAGGCACTTCCTTGCGTGTGAATAGAATCAATCTTGCTCCTATTCACCTTATTCGCCTCCGATCGTCGCTACAAAATACATACAATTATAACCAATAAAGGACATAACATAATTAAAAAAACTTGGAACACTAGACATACCTGAAATGCCTCACTTCCAAAATGCTCACATAACCATCGCCAATCGTCACTAGACCCAGCCCAATTTCTGTATGGCTGGGTCACAGGATCAATCCCCTTCGCCTGCAGCTCATTGCAGTATTTATGAAGCCTACATCGCCGATCTCTGTATCTATTTGCAGCCATTTTGAGAATACATGCCGTCACTTCTTCGTCAGTGCAATCCTCGAAGTCAATATTATCCTACACAGTAATCATACCAAAAGGCAAATACATGAAATTATTCATATAATAAAAAATTTATTTATATAACCAAAAATAATATGGATCATGTAATGATATGCAAGACATCCAAATTTAATTCTTACCCTGATGTGAGAGACTAGAGCATCACGGTATCGAGGAGCTACATGCTTGAAACTTTCAGCAGCCCACGAAAAATGATTCCACATATACAAACTGATCTCATTTGCGACGATACTAGCCTCTGTGCCAACCGGATGATCTCGAAATATATGTACCTTTGGTTTTTCATTGTGTGTATGCACATATTTTTCCAAAACAAGACCCCTACTAGGACCACGCACTGCACGTTGATGCTGTGTTCCTACATGTAAAAATTGATGAAATGAACATATATCATGTATCACTAAATGCATATAACAAAAAAATATATATGGTTTATAAATTGATAGAGATGTACCTATAAGGGGATGATGCTGCGGTACCATGGCCTCCGGCTGGGCAAGCTCTGGCTGAGCACTAGGCGGCTCTGTGGACTCGGGCAACTGAGTCTCATCTAAATCTTTTGAGTCATCATGCAAAATGCTAAAGTGAGGATGTGTATCATCAAGCGGAGCCTGCTGCCTACCCCGTGAATGTCTACGTCCAGGACCAGTCATGATGCTGTAATTATTAAAATAATTTAAATCAGTAAGTAATCAAAAAAACTCAAGTATTACATGATATAATAAAAAAAAAAAAATTGAATTACTTATTCATATTAATTATTGTTCTCAGATTCTGAACTCGTGTCCATATAGTCATCTTCGACGGGAGTCATAGAAGACTTCGACCCTGAAGTACTATCATCATTGTCGTTAACGAAGTCATTATTGGATCGTGCTCGTGTCCGTGCCCTTATGGACGATCCAACAACAGAAACATCCTCAGGTTCATAGTCGTCTCTTTGTAATTGTCCTATGTCAATCGTATCATCTGGCACTAATATGTTATCTGGTGCTTGCATTTGATATACTTCGTTTTCAATAATTGCACAGACTTCATTCTCAAGATGTTCATCGTTCGGACATGTGAAAAGTGCAGGATCAAACAAATGCCTATGCTGAGCCCTTATTGTAACTCGCCAAGGCTCTTTCATTTTGTTATCATCAATATACCACACTAGTCTTGCTTGCTTTGCAAAAATATAAGGATCACTTTCATACCATACATGACCAGTGTGGGCACTGACGAGTTGAGGATCTATAACAATTGGCCTGTGTCGTCCTAAGTCATACCATCGACACTTGAATAACACAATCCGTCGAAGACCACTATATCTCAACTCTATAACCTCATGCAGAACACCAAAAAAATCTATTATTTCACCCTTGTGCTCGCCCTCCACGCTTATTCCACAATTCTGTGTGGTTCGATCACGATTGCGATCTTTCGTTAAGAATCGCACACCATTGACTATGCATGCTGAATATACTGATACACGTCTGTCAGATTTTCGTGCAAGTACAGCTAAGTCATTACTGATACAGTTAGGATTGTCTATACGTAGCTGAGCTATCTACAATTAAAAGAACAATAAGCAGGTTAAATTTGACAAGATAAATACTATATAAACAAACTTTTAATCATGGATGAACATGAACATAACTTACCCGTTCGTCAAACCATGATGCGAATTGATTCCTATGTCGTGCCGCTGCTAATGTAGGATTACTTCTTCTGAGCTCACTTTCGTGTTCTCTGAAGTGATACAGTAATACCATGTATATTTTAATTTAGAGTCCACGTGCATTCATTGATATATCAACAAATAAAAATTAAATGTATATACTCACATCATGTAGGCTTCTACCTCCTCACAATTGTTTGGCACATACCAATGCATGTCATCCGTTTCTTGTGGTGTCAACATTCAAAAATCTTTTTTACCATATGGTCGGGCAACATTGGAGAACACGGACAATCCATCGGTCAGAATCTCGTCAACATCAATATTCCGCTGTGGCCTTGTAAATTTGGTCTCCACTCGTCGAAGGTACATAGAGCAGAACGTCAGACATTCATTCATAACATGTGCCTCTGCTATTGAACCTTCAGGCCGTGCTTTATTAGTGACGGCACTCTTGTATTCACGCATCTCCCTATTCAATAAATTATCAATTGATATCACATATAATAAGAATACAATAATGAATAATAAATATTACAATATCATGCAATTACCTTTCAATTGGGTACATCCATCTTGTATGTACTGGCCCACCCAATCTAGCCTCATGTGGAAGATGAACAGAAAGATGCACCATGATATCAAAGAAGGCGGGAGGGAATATCATCTCGAGCTTACAGAGAGTAATGATAATCTTCTTCTCCAATATGTCGATCTGACTTCGTCTCAATGTCTTCGCACATAAGTCTCAAAAATAAGTTCCCAGATCAAGTAACGCATCACACACATTATTCGGCAACAATCCGCGCAAACCAACTGGGAGCACATGCTGTAGAAGTACATGACAATCATGACTTTTCATCCCGACGATCTTCCCATCTTTCAACTTGATGCACCGTTTCAAGTTTGAGGCGTATCCATCAGGAAACCTCACTGATCTCAAATATGAAATAAATTGATTTCTCTCTCTTCGATTCAGTGTATAACATGCCAATGGCTTCACCAGCCTATCCCCTCGTCGAATCAAATGTAATTCTTTTCTAATCCGCATATCCTCTAAGTCAAGACGAGCCTTCATGGTATCCTTTGTTCTTCCTTCAATATTGAGAATGGTATAAAATACATTATCAAATATATTCTTTTCAATATGCATGACGTCAAGATTATGTCGAAGAAGAAGCGTTTTCCAATATGGAAGATCAAACAACTTGCTCTTTTTTCTCCAATTTTCGATACTTGTTCGCACCCCTACTTGGCTAGCCAGACCCTTACCAAATATGACATCCTGTGGGTTTTGGTAACTGATTTAAAATATTGTCCGTAGATCAGAATCTTGGCTGCGCACGTCGTTCATGCTTGCCATTGAACTTAAGACTTCTCCTCCATCTATGATCATCTGGCAAGAAACATCGATGGCCAGTAAAACAAATCTTTCCGCGAATACGGTCCGATGTAATATCATCATTACAAGTTGGGCATGCTTTATACCATTTTGTACACCATCCAGAAATATCGTCATATGCAGGAAAATCGTTAACTGTCCAAAGCAATGCTGCATGCATACGAAAGATGCCTCCTACAACATGATCATATGTTTCGCATCCTTCTTCCCACAAATATTGTAACTCTTCGATCAATGGCTCTAAAAATATGTCTATGTCTCTTCCAGGGGCACGGGAACCCGGGATCAACAAGGCCAATAGATTAAAAGGTGATTTCATGCACTTCCATGGTGGTAAATTATAAGGAAATACCATAACAGGCCACATACTATAAGCAGTACTAAGATTACCATATGGATTAAATCTGTCTGTTGCCAACCCTAGCCTGACATTTCGTGAATCAGCTGCAAACCATGGATGTTCACGATCAAAATGTTTCCATGCATCTCCATCTGATGGATGTCTCATGACATCATCGTCCATATTATTTACCTCCTTATGCCACCGCATGTCACAAGCAGTATGCCTCGACATGAACAATCGACGCAATCGTGGTGTAATCGAAAAGTACCGCAGAATCTTGCATGGTATTTTCTTTTTCTTCTTATCCTTATCACGACTTTCTTTCCATCTGCTTGAATGACAAATTGGACATGCTTGTAGATCTTGTTTATCCTTCCGAAATAGAACACAATCATTTGGACATGCATGTATCTTTTCACAGCGTAGGCCCAAGTCATCGACTCCCAAACCGAGTCCTTTCAATAATTTTTTGGCTTCATAATGACTTGACGGAAGTAACTCTCCCTCTGGCAGTAAGTCCTTCAAAAATTTGAGCAACCAATTAAACGAGTTGTTTGACCACTTACCAAGTATCTTCATGTGTAATAACTTTATTACGGCGGACAACAGAGAGTACTTCTTACAACCAGGATAAACATCACTTTGTGCATCTCTTAATAGACGCTTGAATCTATCATTTATAGATATATTAATGTCCTCTTCAGCTTCTTGTCTCGAAATGGAATGCTGATGTTCTGCTCTCGCTTCTACATTTACTTCAAATAATTTCGGATGAAGATCCTCTAAAATTTCTCTATCTTCTTCACCAAGTGTTTGTCTTTCACGACTGCATGATCCACCGACTGACGATGGATTTATGGGACTCCTGGACAACATGTTCGAGCTAGTCGACAAATCTTCACCATGACAAGTCCATCTCTTGTAAGTCACATCTATACCGTGTTCGTATAAATGATTCTGAATGTCCGATAAGGTACACCAAAATAAATTCCTACATCGACGACATGGACAACGAGCTTTCCCATCTTCTCTAGTATGATTGGACGCCACATTCATAAAAGTCGTCAAACCCGTAATATACTCGGGACAGAACTTATCACGCAAAGACATCCAACCACGATCCATACCTACATATTTATGATGCAAACTATACAATCAATTTTATGTAATAATAGTTGACTAACGCCTTATATCTCCTACCTATAGGGTGATGGTCCTATTCCATTCAGGAACGTAAGAATTTAATATTGCAATACATGTCTTGTATACCAAAAAAATTTCGGCAGCATTTCGACGCAGTTCTCCAGATACACAAGCATTAAAATTGTGCTATGTATCCAGAGAACATGATCGAAAATACCGACAAAACTCTGCGATATACAAGCACATGTGTTGCAATATTAAATTCATTCACGTGCCCAAACTGTCCACGAGGACAATTCGAGAATAGTGTGTAAAGCACCAATATTTTTTTCATAAAAAAAAATATTGATTTTTGCACGCTATCCTCGAACGAAAATTCTAAGGCTTATAAATTTAGAGAGCTTTGAAAGAAAGACAAGCTTTAGTATCAGGTAGCGCTGTAAATGTAGTAAACCGTATAGAAAAAAAGTATAGGTGTATATCGTGCACATATGGCAAGGAAGATAACAAGCTTGCAGACAGAGGATGCAACACGGTTTAAAAATAGCTAATTTCTACAGTTACACTAGCAACATGAACAAAAAAAAAATATATATAAATAAAATAAAACAAGGTAGATAAAGATTAGCCCAGCTCATTTATAAGGTAAATTGAAATTCCTTGAGTTTGTATAGTTTGCAATCCATAATACCATATGGTTCACCAAAAAGTCACATTTCCTTAACGAAGTTAATGACAGGATGATGACCAACAAGTTCTACAGACTATCTGTTACCAGGACACCGCAAGCTTCATAATATTTCCTCAGCATAGCATTGTGAATCCAATTGGAATGCCAAAACTAAAGCAAGGAATTTTCCTAGCCAACCACCAAAAATATCTGCATGAGAAATTTCATCAAGAGCTAATCCTCCAGTAGTTGTTAGAGATTTGTCACCTTAGTGTGAGGTAGAATGACATTCTCTTTCAGTATTTTCAATCTCATTCTCTTATCAATGCGATTAAGAAGAACCAACAAACAGAAATGAGATCATCAAAGTGACCAACATAATGGGATAAAAGACAAACGTAAGCCAATGCAAATATTATGCTTCTCCTCCCAGCAAACAGAAAATACAGAAATATATGTTTGCACCCAGGAAGAACATGAACCCGATTCAAGCCGGTTACTGGTATTTTATTTTTTGTCATGTATTTCTCCTAATTAATCCCAATCCCACAAGAATCGTGGAAGGGCACAAAACCTTGGAGATGATCTGGCACGACCGGAACCTGGCGGTCCGGTTCGCAGCACCGGAGGCGACGAGGAGGAACAGGAGGAACTCCTCCAGGAAGGCACCAGAGGCGGCCGCGTCCTTGACGTCGGGAAGGGCGGCGAAGGCGGAGACGAATCGGACGGTGCGCTTGGCGGCGAGGGAGCGGCGGGCGCAGTCGAAGAGAGGGGTCAGGGCTCGGGCGAAGGAAGGGAAGAAGAGGCCGGGAGGGACGGAGGAGCGGAGGGCGGAGAGCTCTCTCAGCTTCCGGGTGTGCACGGCGTGGGAGAGCTGGCACTCGTCCAGAACCCTCGCGATCTCGCGATCTCGCGATCGCGCGGCGGTGGCGGCCCGACGGCGACGCGGCGGCGGCTGCGGCGGCCCTATGAAAACAAAAAAAAATATAGACTGAGAAAGGGAGGGAGAGGCCAGAGAAGAGGGATTGGAGGGAGGCGGCAGAGAGGGTGGCGAGGCGGGAGGGAGATGGCCGGCAAGCTGGGAGGTGGGCTCGATCAGCGACGGGGGGCGGGCTCGAGCGGCGACGGTGGCGGGGAGGGAGGGCTCGACAGCGGTGGGGAGGGAGAGAGAGAGAGGATGGTGGCGGGGAGGGAGAGGACTTACCGGGAAGACGACCGGCGATCGGGGAACGACGACTGTTGCCAGAGATCGGGGAGGGAGAAGATTTGGATGACCGCGGTGGAGATCGGGCCGGGAGGGAGATCAAGCGGTTTTTTCAATTAGGGCAGAATACCTTCGGTTTTATTTTTAAGTAAAACATATTTAGCGACGAAATAAATTCGTTGCTAAAAATAAATTTTCTATCGCCAAAAAATTTAATTTTTTGCAACAAAAATATTTTCGTCGCAAATGATTAATTTTTGGCAACGAAAATTTAATTTCGTCACAAATGATCGAGAAATCAAGTTTCTCACAATGAAACAAATATTTCGTCGCTAAAAATTAAATTTTTGGCGACATAATTATTTTCGTCGCAAAAAAAAATTTAGCAACGAAAAATTTTTCCGTCGCCAAAAAAAAAATTTTTTTGCGATGAAAAAACTTTTGTCGCTAAAAATCAATTCTAGCAATGAAATTTAAATTTTCGTCACAAAATATTCAAAATTTTTTTTGCAAAAATAAAATTTAGCGACGCAATAGTTTCGTCGCTAAATATAAATAAAATTGGTCGCAAAAGTCTTTTTTTTTAGCAACAAAAAATCAATTTCATAGTAAAAAATATAATTTTTTGACGATAAAATTTTTTTTGTCGTAAAAAATAAATTTTTAACTACGAAAAAAAATATTTCGTCGCCAAAAAAACTATTTTTTGCAATGAAAAAAGATTTCATCGCTAAAAATGAACTTCTAGCAACAAAAAAAAAAATTTCGTTGCAAAAGATATAACTTTTTGCAATGCAATTTTTTTCGTCGCAAATACCTAATTTTTGGGGATGAAATTTAAATTTCGTTGCAAAAGCCTACTTTTTTGCGATGAAAAATATTTCGTCGCTAAAATTTCGTCGCAAAAAATCAAATTTCTTGTAGTGCATCCGCAGGATATGAGGTATGGAGATCTGATCTCCATTTATTTTTTCTAACGATTTATTTTTCTATTTCAGATTTCAGATCATGGGTACATATTCGTATCAAGATCTTTACTATAATTTTTAGATCTAATTTGGTATATGAATAAATTAAAATTATTTTAATTTATTTATTTTTGCTGCATAGATGTCTAAAAAAGTTTTAAACTATACGTACGAAATCGTAGTATTTTCTAATAGTGGTATCAGAGCCAAGTTCTGATGCGAATATGAAATCCTCTCAAATCTGATATTTGGTTTGTAAAAATCATATCTGAAGATTAGTTAGATGATCACATCGTTCTGAAATAAGGTTACCCTGGCATAACCCCTGTTATACTGAATGGTTGTCCTAGAACGATATAGAACATCGATTAAAGTTAGATCTGAATTTTATGCATGCTGTAATATGATTATAGAATTATTTTAGATCTAAAATTATTTTAGATCTAAAATAAATTATATTTTATTCAGATCTAAAATTAATTTTAGATCTGAATATATTAATTAGGGTGTAATTTGGATCTAGTATATTTGCTGAAATTCTTTCTACATGCATAGATTCAATATTATTGTTCATATGTTTGACATGTGAAAGATAATTAGATCTGATTTTTTAATTGATTACATATATGATATGTTAGATTAAATTCTTAGTAGCTTAGTAATTGAATTGAGATAGTCACCATGGTCGTCTGGTCATAAGATGATGAAGGGATTAAAGTCCCTCTCTCGCCCATTCGATGGGTTCTCTGCCGACTGTGATGTTTCTTATGAAGATGAACGACGAACAGAAAATTATATGACTGATATATTATAATTTAAATCAGATTATGCATGTATTTTTATGTATTTTAGATCATAAAATATTACATTTGATATATTGTTTGGCACACGAGCTAAAACTTAAATTTCTGCAAAATTCTAGATCCAAAATCCTAGGCTTTGTTTGTATGAGAGCATGAAAGTGTAACTGGTATGCCTGTGGAGTCGACTCAATTCTCGATTGGATCGACTTAAGTGCTTGGTGAGTTGACTCATTTTTGTTGGAGTCGACTCAAGACCCTGGTAAGTTAGCTCATTTGCTAATGGGCCGACTCAATTGTACAGGTTAGGTCTTTAGGTTTATTTTTGTCTCAGTGTATGCTGACTCACTGTGACAAGTCGATTCATGTATCAGGGTGAATCGACTTGATTCTGCAAACAACGATATTGTATAAGATACAATATAAATAGTTTAGATTAGAAAATATTTCAAGATCTAAATCCAAACCCATGTACATAATGTATTTAATTAAGAATTAAGATATGAAATTATAAGATCTAAAATTATGAATTTAATATCCAAATTTCAATACATAAAATATGGACTTTCAGATATGAGTTGAACAAATTAGGTTTAGAGACTTAACTATAACTAGGATCATTGATTAGATCCGGTTAGAACCTATTTCGATTTTGAGCAGTTGATTGAACCTAATTAAGAATTGATTGAAATTAGGTCAAAGGGGCTCAAAATTGAAATTTAGTTGTAATTAGTCAAATTGATTTACATGTGATGTGAATTGATTAAGTAAAGACCGAATTTGGCTCAGCGGTTCGAGCCCGGATCTATATGTTAACTTAATTAATTCTAATCAACCAATTTGGTGTCTAAGATAAGTATTAGATGGTGGTTATTTAATTAATTTCGTTGTCTGACCTAGCCAATTCATTGGTGTTTAAGGAAAACAATGGGAGGACCTCCACTCATCTTTACTAACCTGATCATCTTGAGAGATTATATTTTGTATTAGGTTACTTGTTGACCCGAGTTCATCCATGCTGACTAGGTTGGTCAGACATAAAATGTGCTGACCTAAATCATACTAGTCACTACATCAGATGTATGTGACTAATTAGAAGAGATCTGAACTCAAATCTCCTCATTGAATATTAAGTCTACTGGTCTTCCACCGTTGTAGAGATCGAGTGCCTTTTCCGACGATCGTTCTCGGCTGGTTACAGTATTTCGGTTGCATCGGAAAGGCACAACCACTCTATTGGCATCAGATGCCTCAAGATAAAGGTGGGGTTGCACTTAATAACTGTTAGGTGAGGGACCCAATGATGACTTTGCACTCGCTGGTGAACGGTAGGTCGAACTTAATTAAAGAATGTGCCAATAACTGTTAGATGAGACCACAGGATTTAGAGATCAAATCGCTGCAACATGTTTGGAGAAGCATCTGGACAAAGAATTGTCCATGCATTGACATACGTGTCATCAATAACTGTTAGGTGAGGTGCCATACATCGATAGAATCGCAGCATCCACTAAAATCATTTATCGCGTTAGGATTTTCGTTTCTCCATCCGAAGAGTGTGAGAGACTCGAAAAATTAGTGTGAGCCTTTTGTTTGTTTTAAAATCCCTAGAACAAACTATTACAAGTACAATTATCTAATTAAATCTTTACTCTCTGTGATCAATTCTTTCAGCTTTCAATACTCTAGCTTGAATCCTAGATATCTACCACTTAACCGAAATCGATTACATATTCTGGCTCAAAAATTTAAGAATAGTTTTTAGCTTTTAGAAATTAAGCCATGTTCTTGACCAGGTTAACCCAATGTCATCAGCTTGTCCAATCTATGGTCAACGAGCTATACTTGACAAATTAGACATTGACAATTAGGTTAGATGCTATAAATTAGATTCCATAGTCGATGAGATCAAATATATGCATAAGGATATATAGATTGCCAATGACATATTGATTCATCTGTAATAATTGTGAGATGATCAGAGTCACACAATACATGAGATGTATGATGGATAGTTTGTCCATGATCGATGATCAAGGATATTGAAGAGCTTGAAAAGCTTAACATGACTATGCATAAGAAATTGCTAATAGATTTAATCATGTAATTTTTAATTCATACGGATAGTTTATAAAACTATTATATGAATAAATATAATAGCACTTTAACAGAATCAGTCGATATGCTGGTAACTAAGAGACCTTGAAAAGTTCAAAGGTACATATCTTGAGAATCTAAAAGAAATATTTACATACCTTCGGAAGGTATGTCAAATTGCTTAAAATTAATTTTATAATTTTCTCTTTTTCATTAGGCTCTGGTGCATATAACACACTTTAATATAAGGTCTAAGGAAGGAAGAAAACTGAGGGAAGATAAAGTGACTCTTTTGAGTTGGCAATTATACAAAAATTGCACTGAGGCTGTGAGCACCTAATCTCGGTGATTACTGTTTGGATTTAATTTTTATAATTTGCATGACGTGATGTATTTGTAAAAAATTATTTGAGCAAAATAGTGAATGTCATTGGGTCTGAGAGATTCAAAATCAAATAACCTGAAGTATATAGATGGTTCTTTTGGCTAGGTCATGTATGAAAAGAAATGATTTGCCGACTGAAAAAAATGAACCTTTGGGTTCGTTGACTGTTAAGTCATATCTAGTTTGTGAATCATCTCTTTGAGGATTAATAACCAAGTTGTCCTTTATGGGTTAAAGGGATAGGATCACTGAAATATTTATCCTAGTACACATACGATGTACATGGCCCATTTGATGAGCCAGACTAGGAGGTTATCACTACTTCATCACCTTTACCGATGAACAGTTATGGTATATGTACATATGTGAGATACAAATCTGAAAGACTTTGAAAGATTCAAAGAATTCAGATGTGAAGTAGAAAAGATAAATCGAAAAAATTTTAAAAGTACTTCAATCAAATCGAAGATGCAATACCAAATACAAAATTTATTGATTATCTAAAGAAAATAGCACAGTATCATGATGAAATTCTCCTTATACACCTCAGCTCAATAGTGTATCTGTGAGAAGCGATGGCACTATATGAGATATGGTCTAGTCCATCATGAATATCACTAGCTCAATTATTGTTTCTTTAGGAACAAGATTTAATTTCTAAAATTTAAATTAGATTTTCTCTAAAATTGATTTCACCGCACTATATGAGAAATGATATGGTGGACAAGTTAGAGGATAGATCGATGAGAACTCATTATAGAGTTTTCCAAAAGGTGTTTGACATATCACTTTCTCTTCCCAGTAGTTCACAATATGATTGTGAGCAATCATACTGTTTTCTTAGAAATAGTAGGAGGATGAACTCAAAGAGAAATATCTAGAGAAGAATGAGTCACAGGATCTGTACAACCTATTTAAGATGAGCCAGTATATGTATTACTTCCTCCACCTCATAGATCTAGTAGGATCTCCCATCCTTTAGAAAGATACCTGGTATTCTTATAAAAGATCAGAGAAAGTATTTCTCGAGGGAGATTGGAAATATAGGGATGATCCCAAAATCCTACAATGATGTGATATGAGGAATCATGTAGTTACATGAATGTCAGTAGGAGGGTCTCATGCTGATATCGGTTATGATGTGGTTATATATAGAATTTACTTTTCAAAAATCTAGATCAAACATTTTGAAAATAAAAGGTCTATAGAGATAGATCCGGAAAGAATGTTTGATTTTCACAGACAAGTACATAGAAGAGGTGCTAAAAGGGATCAGCATTGAAACCTCTAAGAGGGATCCATTATCCTCTTAGGCATGGATATATGCTATGCTATGTACTCGACTTGGTATATCTTGCTGTGAAAGTCACCAGCAGATATTAGTCGAATCCAGGCTGGAAGCATTGGATTGCTGTGAAAATATTCCTAAGTACTTGAGAAGCACTAAAGGATTATTCCTCGTCTTTGAAGAAGGATTAGAGCTAAGAGTGGGAGGATACACTGATGCTGATGGTAGAATGTCTACGTCAGCATGTATTCTTAAATGATATTAGTTTGATTTATCGAAAAGATTTCAAATAATCGATCAGTGGAAGCTGAATATACTATAGATGTGCAGGATGTGTTCTGGTTCTTATGATAGTTGCAGAACTAGATGTCATACCATTGGATACTATGATATTGTACTGCAAAGATAATGGTCCATAGCCCTCATTAAGGAGCCAAAGTCTCATCAGAAGTCTATGCACATAGAACAGATATACGCAATTACCTCCAGTAGAAATACATGGAGGTGAAGAGAATAGACTCCATATAAATGTGGTAGGTCCAAGTCACTTAGCCAGCTAAATACCGAAGCCTATTTTTAGAAGATGGGGCTCAGATATATGGCAGATTGGCTTTAGTGCAAGTGAGAGTTTGTTGGATGTGTACCCTAGAAACCAATCTTGGCCGACACATATTTTTCTTTAGGGCATGTTTTATACTTGTTGGATAGTCTTTGTAACCAATCATGTCTTTTGTGTCCATGATTTGTCCTAAAAATTAACAAAAATAATTTTGTATATTCTCAAGGTATTGAGAATTTAAGACATACATCATTAGTGGCTGATTTCTAAATACTCCCGATCGAAGGATCATCACGGAGGACAGTGATCAATCCATTCAAGATCGGTGCATGGATCACCTCTCTTTAGGATAGATGAGTCTCGAGTCTGCGGTGTAAAAATATTAGAGTGAGAGTGCGGATGGTTGTTAGAGAGCAACTTACACTGAGCGTGATCAATACAAGAAATCACTTGGATGTCTACTCATTCGTTAGTGATTTTTTTGATGCTGCGGTGGTGTGACTGATCTTTGATCTACTGTATGTTGGCTATTCACAGCGAGGCTATATAGTTTGACTGCACGTTCTCTTGGTCCCTAGCCATATGGGTCCTTGCTGTGTATGTTGGCTATGTAGGTTCAGGATCGTTGTTTAGAATAGGATACATCTAGATGGAATCTATCGATCTTGATAGAAAAAGAGAAGTCTTGTGCGATTCATAAGATTGAATTCAGAAAAATCTCTGATCAGAGTAAGTGTGAATACTGAAAAAGAGTTTTCACGAAATTCATAAATGAACTCGAGTCAAGCTAATCTAGCATATGACTGACGATGGAGTCTGACGAGTTCTCCATGACCTCCGTCCAGTCGGGACTCTCGATAGAGGGATGGTGTCACATGATAACTGTACCTAAAAGTTTACTTTTCTGTTCTGTTGGATTGTCACTACATATTGTTGACATCACTAGTAGATCATGAGAACTCACTAAGATCATTTTTGGATCAACAATCTTTGTTAAGGTGAGTTGGAATCATTTCAGCCCATCGAAAAGAGTTTCGATGATACTGTGATGGAGATCATGATATGTCTTACTACCAAACAGAATAGAATTTGAGGAGTCATACACAAAAAGAGCTTGATCTGATCAATGTCTTGGATTATATTTGAATTATCAATTAGATTGATAGTTTGAATATTAGAAACTGCTAATTTGTAAGTGTTACAGTTTTGATAGCTGCTAATTGTTAGCACAGGGACTTAATTGCAAGTGTTATAATTTTTTTGGAGCTGATTAAATTATGAATTAAGTTTTAATTAATTTAAATTAAATTAAATTTAATTTAATTTAATTTAATATTAATTGGATTCAATTGTCCAAATCAGATTTAGATTTCAAGCATGATTGGATCAAGCTTGATAGCTTTTTCAAATTTGGCTCGTTTCGGACTCGATTTGAATCCGATTGAGGCTCTATTTGAACCAGATGAACCATGACTCCGAGAGTCCAAGTTTTCTAAGATTCTCTCTCTAAAAATTATATCAAAAAGAGAAGCAGGGTATTATTTTTCTCATCCTTCTTTCTTCACGCGCGTGAAAGAAGAGGGGGCGCCAATAGTTGGCACCCCACCTTATCTGGAATTCTTTTTCATCTAATTTTTTTTTATTTAAATTTGATTCAAAATAAAATAGAAATATCTCAGATTAAGATGTGGAAATATTTTTTTTGTGTGACAAAAAAAATTGGAGAAAGAGGATGCATGCTGGTTTTGTGCGTGAAAGATCTTCTCGATTTCTTTTTTTTTGGCGCACCAACTTTTTTTTTCTTTCTTACATGCCATACATTTCGTATTTGATAAGATATGATCTTTATCTCTAAGGGGGCATGAGGGATAGGGGGTGTGTGTGACAAAAAATAAAAAAATTAAAAAAAAGGGATGGGTGAAGAGAGGGTGTGCGTGAGATATGAGAGGTCTCTTCTTTCTTATATCTATCCTTCATATCTATGCCTCCTCTTGTCTTCTCCACTTTATGTTCATGCCCAAATCTGATAGAAATCAGATTTAAGAGAGAAAAAGAGAGAGAAGAAGAAGGATTCTTCTTCTCTTCATGGTGATCTGGTTCAGATCCGGTCAGATCTGTGTGAAAGAGTTCACGCAACGATCTCTTTCTTCAAAATCTAGAAGAAGAGATCTAGATCCAAGGATGAGAAGTGAGATCTGCAAGATGCTAGCACACCGATGATCTTAGTGCTCCAATTAGATAGCTTCGTGTGGATACCAGTAGAGGGCGGGTGCATACGCGGCTATGATCAGAACCCGGGACATCCGCAGGATCCGAGGTATGGAGATCTGATCTCCATTTGTTTTTTCTAACGATTCATTTTTCTATTTCAGATTTCAGATCATGGGTACATATTCATATCAAGATCCTTACTATGATTTTTAGATCTGATCTGATATGTGAATAAATTAAAATTATTTTAATTTATTTATTTTTGCTGCGTAGATATCTAAATTTTTTTTTGAACTATATGTATGAAACTGTAGCGAGTTTTCTAACAGCCCAGACCCCTTTTTTTTTATTTTTTTCTTTCATGGATACTATAGAAGGATGTTAAATCATAATAGCAACCCTTTGCCTCTCCCTCCCCCAAATGATGTTGCAAAAAAATGAGTGGGAGGCTGCTAAAACTAATGCAGCAACCCTCCTATCTTACTGTTACATTTCTTATATGATGTTCATGTTGGGTGGATGTCTGGCCAGAACACCACCTCTCAGGATCTTTTCAGTACCATGCGATGCAGTAGGAAGAAAGAAAAAATAAAATAAAATAATCAAAATACGTAGATCAGTCACAAAAGGACTCGCCTCTATGGGGCATACAAACTTCACTATGAAAAAAAAATTTTACAAGAGAAGATCTCACCTTCAACCCTCGTACACCCAATTTCTCTCTCACCTGAAGTTCTCCTCACAAAAGCTATCTCTCTTGAAAGATCCCCCTGAACCTTTGAAGTGACCGACGTCCGCTGTCCAGGAGCTTCCTGCTCCTTCTCTCTCAACGGTGCTGTTCTCTCTCTCTTCTCAAGTTACGTACGATTTCGTACGGTGCGTCTGTAGCAAAACCAGACCTTTGCGGGTCTGTTTGCGAACCAAGAAGCCACACACACAACATTGTTCACTGTTCCTAGACCTTTATAGGCCTTAAACCTGATTAGATGTTGATTAGGAGTCCTAATCGGGCTCAAACAAACTTTAAATAACCTCCTCCAGCCGTCGGATCGAAAGTAGGATCAACCCATGCCATTTGATCACGATCGATCCACGAAATAATGGTGGATCGGGGTACAGGGCCAGGCAAGGTGCTTGGGCCTGGGCCGGCCCGCGTGCGCGGGCTTGGGCCGCGCCCGCTCCGGGTGCGTGGGCTAGGGCCGTGACCTGCGGGCCTGCGTGTGGGCTGGGTCGCGCGCTCGCCTAGGCCGCGCACTTGGGCCGTGCACCTGGGTCCCGCATCCTGCACGTTGGCCCCACCTGGGCCACGCTCCGCTGCCTGCGACCGTGCCGCCGCCACTCCGCCGACCGCCGGCGATCCTCCGCTGCCTCGGGTCTCGTGCCGACTTCAAAAGCTCGTATCTCCTCCATCCGAGCTCCGTTTGAGGTGATCTTGGTCTCGTTGGACTCTGCTTTTTGCCGCAGACCTCGTTGTGGGCTCAATGTAGATTGAATCTTGAGGTATCAAATCCTAACAATCTCTATCTCGATTCGATATTCAGCCTCCTCCTAACTCCGAGAGCTTCTGGATCTCCTCGCCCCCATGCCCTGAGGTAATCGCCTGCTGATAATGGATGGGCAAACATGGGAGTCGAGCCAGGCCGCTCGATCTCATCTCCGTCGTATGCTGTGCTCCTCCTGACCTGAGACCTACTCGGGGCATCATCCTGCGGCATTAGGAATCTCACCTTGCGACGTCACCTCTCGTCCTCCCGAGTCTCCTGTCTCATGTCCGATCTGCCTCCACTTGGAGCTCCACCTCGATCTGGACTCCACTTGGCTCCTGAAGCTCCACCTCACACTGGGCTCCCCGCCAAGTAATAATATCTTTTGCTCCTCTTATTCCCCTCCAGTATAATTCTATCACCGCGTAGCACCCTTAGGATTCCTCCACCAGCTACCATCTTGTAGCTTCTCGAATTCAGTCTGCTAAGTGAGATAAGATTCCGTCTGAAATTAGATATGTATCAAACCTCCCCCAATCTCCTCACTGCATCGTCATGTGTCCTCCAGTTGACCGTCCCAATGTCTCTGATCGCACAGCTCGATCCATTCGACAGATATACAGTGCCCTCACTGTTCTCCAGAGAATCAAACTGCTTCTCTCTACAACATACATGATAGGGCATGCAGAATGTAATATCCACTGCTGGAAAGAAATAGATACCTCATCATATATCTCTAAGACATCTCCATCTGAATCGCTACCGGCCATCGCTACAGCAGCCACCGTCCGATTTTTGAGTTGAGAGCAATCTCTAGCTAGATGCTCCAACTCCTCACACCGATAACACTTGATTTTGCTCAAGTCCCTCCTGGACTTGGACCGCCCTCATCGCGATCTTCTGTCGCTCCGTCTACTGCCTCTTGCTCCTTCAGAAGCCACCAAAGTTGAGCTACCGCCACCTGAGCTCGAAGCTAGATTCTCCCTCCTGAGAACTTCGTTCTGGAGTATCACCGCGGTGACTTCGTCCATCTTGATAGTGCTCTTCCCCACTAGAAGAGCAGTCACCAAGGATTCGTATGAAGGAGAAAGCGACGCTAGCAAAACCAGCGCCCTGGTCTTCTCCTCAACATTCTCGCCAACGCTGAGGAGGTCGGTGAGGATCTTTTGAAAGTGGCATAGATGCTCTTGCACGCTCTGTCCCTCAGTTATCCATAGTTGATAGAATTGCCTCTAGAGAAAAAATGTTGATGAGAGACTTCGCCATGTACATCTCCTCGAGCTTCGACCACAGCACCGTCAGAAAAGTCTCGCTCAGTACATGGATCACCACCTCATTCGTTAGATATATACGGATAGTACTCACCGCCTGCATCTGTAGCCATTTTCAATCCCACACCTCCATGGTGGTTGGCTTCTCATCGCACAAGAGAGCATCGATCAACTCCTGTTGGATGAGCACGTCCTTCACCCTTACCTGCCATAAGGAGAAATTGCTCTTACCATCAAATTTGTTGATCTCCATCTTAATTGATCCTGTCTTCTCCATCTTCAGTCTTGCTCACCACCGCTGCAATCTGCGTCCTTGTACCACCTCGCTCTGATATTACTTACTGGGTGGATGTCTGGCCAGAACATCACCTCCTAGGACCTTTTCAGTACCACGTGATGCAGCAGGAAGAAAGAAGAAACAAAACAAAACATTCAACATACGTGGATCATCCACAAAAGGGCTCGCCTCCATGGGGCATGCAAACTTTACTATGAAAAAAAAATTTTACAAGAGAAGATCTCACCCTTAACCTTTTTACATCCAATTTTTCTCTCACCTGAAGTTCTCCTCACAAAAGCTCTCTCACTTGGAAGACCTCTCTGAATCTCTGAAGTGATCGACGTCTGCTGTCCAAAAGCCTCCTGCTCTTTCTCTTAATGGTGCGGTTCTCTCTCTCTTCTCGAATTCCATATGGTTCCGTACGGCGCATCCGTGGCAAAACCAGACCTCCGTGGGTCAGTTCGCGAACCAAGAAGCCACACACACAACATTGTTCACTGTTCCCAAGCCTTTATAGGCCTTAAACCTGATTAGATGTTGATTAGGAGTCCTAATCGGGCTCAAACAAACCTTAAATAACCTCCTCCAGCCATCAGATCGAAAGCAGGATCAACCCACGCTGTTTGATCGTGATCGGTCTACGGAATAATGCTGTGGACCGTGTGAAACGCTTGAAAAACGTCCACGCGGTCCACAGGCCCAACCGTGGACCTCCCGATCCACGGTGGACTGGGGTACAGGGCCAGGCAAGGTGCCTGGGCCTGGGCCTGCCTGCGCGCACGGGCCTGGGCCGCACCCACGCCGGGCGCCTGGGCCCGGGCCGTGACCCGCGGGCCTGCATGTGGGATGGGCCACGCGCACGCCTGGGTCGCATGTCCTGCACGTTGGCCCCACCTGGGCCGGGCTCCGCCGCCTGCGGCCGCATCGCCGCCACTCCCCCGGCTCACCGCCGGCCGCCGGCGGTCTTTCACCGTTTCGGGTCTCGTGCCGACTTCAAAAGCTTGTATCTCTTCCATCCGAGCTTTTTTTGGGATGATCTTGGTCTCGTTGGACTCCATTTTTCACCACGGACCTCGCTGTGGGTTCAATGAAGACTGAATCTCGAGACGTCAAATCCTAATAGTTCAAAACTTTATAAAACTGATAGAGGAATAAAAGCAAATTCGATAAATATGTTGCTGCATGGGGAAAAAAATTTGTTTGATTTGAGCTTTGGTTGATTTGAATTAATGACAACTTCCTTCCTTAACCGATGCTTTGTTACTCTATATCTAACAACAAACCAAAATATCTCATCAATCTCCAAAAATATCAGAAAAAACTCTCATCAAGAAATGTAAATCAATTGAATCTTGAACTTTCAAGGTGAGCTATGAAGATACTAGTTCTCAGAATTTTCTTAAGAAGCCGGTCTCAGCATGCCTTCTCCCATCCACAATTAAGCTGAAAAGACCCTCTCCCATCTAATCCAAGCTCCCCATCATTCTCCTCTTCATGCGCAGCCAACCTCCTCCGCAGCCCCTATAGTCTGCATTATAGTTTTTTTTTTTTTTTTTTCATTTATTATGATATAGTGGAACAGAACATAGACACATCATCGTGTTTGTCTACTCGCACCATTCTTTCTTTTAATACCCTACCAAAGCTACTTTAAATAGGTAATCAAATCTATTCTATTTATTTTTTTCTCAGATTTTTGATACAATACAGTATAGGTCGTACTGAACCCATATTGTTCATCTTTTTCTACGTGCTCCTCCTCTTTTTTTTTTTTTAAGCCCATCAGCAAGAGAATGACATGTGGCTTTGCTTGGTGTAACATGGCACCCAAAGGAGACGTGGCAGATAGAGATGACATGGCATTAGGAGGTGACACGTGATTTTGCTTGCGTTTACATGGCATCTACATGGAGATGATGTGGCACCAGGAGGCAACACGTGGCTTTCCTTGGGTTGAAAGGGTGCGTACTCAGTTAATAGTTGGAACTGAAGCCATAGAGCTCACGTGGCATGTTGGGCCTGCTTAGCTAGAGGCAATGTGATGGGCTGCCATGTGGCGTGTTGGGAAAGCGCTGAGCTGCGCTTTAATGTATAGTATAGATTCCCTTGTCTCACTTTATCTATTTCTTGGACCTCACCTGCTGTGGAAAGGCATGTATTGTATCGAGACACTGAAAATGAAATGCCAAATTTTTTGGTAGGAAAAGAATTTGATCTATGATCCACATGTAGTTAAATACTCTTTTCTTTATTTGGCAACTCTCCTACACAAGGATGACATTCGGATACGAATACGGATACCATTCGGATGTAAAAAATTCATATCCATATTTATTTTAAACAGATAAGAATATAATTCAGATACTGAATGTATGGATTTAATTATGAATATAACTTAGATACTTAAATTTTATGATTACAGAATTAAAAATATTACTAAATAGATAATAGATCAAGCTAGTAATATATTTATATGGTGTACATTTTTTTTAAAAATTAATAAATACTATATAAAATTATATAAGATTATATGTATATTTGAATATTCGGATATGGATCGGATAGTTGTCTATCCATATTTATATCTATTTTTCTTTGATAGATATGAATATGGATACAAGTATTAATGGGATGTTCAAATTTCTATTCATATCTGGATTGATTCATATATATATATAATCGGATCTGGATGGATAATATCCATACCACTGGTATACAAAAAAAAAATCCGACCAAACTGCAAAATCAAGTCGAACCGGTTATTTCGATTTGGTTGGGTTAGATTTTTTCGCATTGGGTCTGATTTTAATATGAAAATATTCAAAATTAGAAAAATCGGTTTGGCTCCATGTAAGCTTCAAAAAAATTAACTTAAACTGAACTGACACGAATATGTAATACATGCCGCATATGTATGTGTTTATATATATGTGACATATGTGTGTGTGTGTGTGTATAGACACACATACATATATGTACATATGTATATATGTTTGTATGTATATAATGTATGTATGCATGTATATATGTATGTATGTATGGTTGTTTTAATTTTTTGATGGTAGCATCCTTAGGGATCTGTTTATTAATTCCTACAAGTTACCATCCCTGTATTTTCTTACAAGGAACTAAACCAGCCACCTTTGTCATCTTCGACAAAGATTTGTGTTCGTATATGTTAGTCTTTTCTTTGAGAGAAATCCTGATAGCCATTTTATAGTTCTCTCTTGAAAACTCAGACCAGTGAGCGCCGGTTGACCTCTTTGTTTGGTTCTCTCTAGTGAGTAGGTTAATGGGTTTCATGCGGTGGATTATATTGGACTTGATCGTTTTCAGTGTGACTGGATCTTTGCACTGGGTCTTGCACGGCCGTCCGGCCGTCCCCTTACACATGATTCCTTAGTTGTATTCTTGTGTGATAGTTTGTAGATAACTTGAAGTTTGAAGTAAATGACAAATGTCGTAAAGCTACGTCTTGCCAATGAAATGAAGTAGAACAAGAATCTGGGACAACGACTGCAACATACAAACTAAATGATAGAGGATTTTACGGGTACGAATTTATTGGCCAAGTACGTTTTCCTCTGCGTGTTGTTTGGATGTTGGCTTAGGCTTTACAGATTGGCTCTAGTCATACTTTACAGTCTACTGCGTACACTAGATTTCACATCACAAAATTTCTTAACCATCCAATCTATTTGTGAATGGACGACTACAGCATCAAAACACCTTCATCATCTCATAATTATGATTCCAAAATTCTCAAATTGCCCTACGATTCCAAAATGAAAAGTCGAACTCATGGCTTTTCAAGACCACCTAAACTATTGTAATTCATGAAATGAATCTCGTGCCCCTTCGTCATGATCTTGATTGGTAGTAGGTTGTGATTTATGAACAATGATACAAGAAATAGTCCATTGGACCTTTTTGAGAAAAAGGTAGAGAGATATATAGACAAAAGTTTATAAAATAAAAAGAAGTTACAAATAAAGAAATTGGATTTTGGCAAGCCATTCAAGCTCTTGAGCATATTTTCCCACATAGTCCGAAAACTATAACCGGTTTTGTTCAAAAAGAAAACTTTAATTAGTGATTATAATTGTTAACATCCCCTCCATTGTAATTTTTTCTCTAATGTTCAATAAAAGCTGGGTGGCTATCCCTACCTCCTTTCATTTGGGGGCAAAAAAAAAAATGCAATTAACACATCTTTAACTTAGGAGATATTGGTAATGTTAGAATTTGACGTCTCGAGATTCAGCCCACATTGGGCCCACAGCGAGGTTCACGGTGAAAAACGGAGTCCAACGAGACCAAGATCATCCAAAACGGAGCTCGGACGGAGAAGATACGAGCTTTTGAAGTCGGCACGAAATCCGAGGCGGCGGAGATCTGCCGGTGGTCGGCGGCGGGCCGGCGGAGCGGTGGCGGTGTGCGGCCCAGGCGGGGCCAATGCGTGGGATGCGCAACCCAGGCGGGCGGCCCAGCCGGGCGCGTGGCCCAGCCCGCGCGTGCGGGCCGACCCAGGCCCAGGCGCCCTGCCTGGGCCACATCCACGGTGGGCCTGTGGACCGCGTGGGCATTTTCCATGCGTTTCTTGCGGTTCAAGGCATTATTTCATGGATCGGAGCGCGATCGGAGGGTCCAGATGACTCCCGGTCTTGATCCGACGGTCTGGGACGTGATTTGGGTTGATTAAGGACTCCTAAACCTAATCTAAACCCTGTTTAACCTTTTTAAAAGGGTTGTGAGACACAGAAGGAGGCAGTGGTTCGGTTTTTACGCCGTACTGTCACGGACTTCGCCTCTTGGACGAGCAAAGTACGGAACCCGAGAGAAGAGAGAGGCGGAAGCGTTGAGAGAGAAAGAGCAGGAGGCTCCTGGACAGCGATCGTCAGGCACTTCAGGGGTTCAGGGGGTCTTCCAAGAGAGAGAGAGCTTGTGAGAGAAGAACTTCTAGAGAGAGAGAATTGGGTGTACAAGAATTAAGGGTGAGGTCTCCTCTTGTAAAATTTTCTTTTTCATAGTGAAGTTTGCATGCCCCATGGAGATGAGCCCTTTTGTGGCCGATCCACGTATTTTGATTGTTTTTGTTTTGTTTCTTCTTTCTTCTTGTTGCATCGTGTGGTACTGAAAAGATCTTGGGAGGTGGTGTCCTGGCCAGACATCCACCCAACAAGTGGTATCAGAGTAAGGCGGTACAAGGATGCAGATTGCAGCGGTGGTGAGCAAGACTGAAGATGGAGAAGATAGGAACAATCAAGATAGAGATCAACAAGTTTGATGGTAAGAGCAATTTCTCCTTGTGGCAGGCAAGGGTGAAGGACGTGCTCATCCAATAGGGGTTGATCGATGCTCTCTTGTGCGATGAGAAGCCGACCACCATGGAGGTGCGGGATTGAAAATGACTATAGATGCAGGCGGTGAGTACCATCTGTATGTACCTGATGGATGAGGTGGTGATCCATGTGCTGAGCGAGACTTCCTCGATGGTGCTGTGGTCGAAGCTCGAGGAGTTGTACATAGCGAAGTCTCTCACCAACACTCTTTTTCTCTGGAGGCAGTTCTATCAACTGCGGATGACTGAGGGACAAAGCATGCAGGAATATCTCAGCCACTTTCAGAAGATCCTCACCGACCTCCTCAGCGTTGGCGAGAATGTTGAGGAGAAGACTAGGGCGTTGGTTTTGCTAGCGTCGCTTCCTCCTTCGTACGAGTCCTTGGTGACTGCTCTTCTAGTAGGGAAGAGCACCATCAAGATGGACGAGGTCACCGCGGCGATACTCCAGAATGAGGTTCTCAGGAGGAGAACCCAGCTTCGAGCTCAGGTGACAGTAGCTCAGCTTTGGTGGCTTCTGGAGGAGTAGGAGGTGGTAGACGGAGCGACAGGAGATCGCAACGTGGGCGGTTCAAGTCTAGGAGGGACTTGAGCAAAATCAGGTGTTACCGGTGTGAGGAGTTGGGGCATCTAGTCAGAGATTGCCCTCAACTTAAAAATCGGACGGTGGCTGCTGTAGCGACGGCCGGCAGCGATTCAGATGGAGATGTCCTAGAGATATCGGACGATATATTTACTTCTTTCCAGCAGTGGATATTAGATTCTGCATGTCCCTATCATGTATATTGCAGAGAAGAGCAGTTTGACTCCCTGAAGAACAGTGAGGGCACTGTATATCTGCCGGATGGATCGAGCTGTGCGATCAGAGGTATTGGGACGGTCAGCTGGAGGACACATGATGGTGCAGTGAGGAGATTGGGAGAGGTCCGATACATATCCGATTTCAGGTGGAATCTTATCTCACTTAGCAGACTGGATTCGAGAGGCTACAGGACGGTAGCTGGTGGAGAAATCCTGAGGGTGCTACGCGGCGATAGGATTGTGTTGGAGGAAAAGAAGGAGAGCAGAGGACATTAGTACCTGACAGGGAGCCCAGTGCGAGGTGGAGCTTCGGGAGCCAGGCGGAGCCCAGAGCGGGAGGTGGAGCTCCAGAAGGCGGATTAGGTACGAGACAGGAGACTCGAGAGGATGAGAGGCGACATCGCAAGGTGAGATTCCTATTACTGCAGGACGATGCCCCGAGCAGGTCTCAGATTAGGAAGAGCACAGCATACGATGGAGATGTGATCGAGCAGCCGGGCTCGACTTCCATGTTTGCCCATCCATGATCAGCAGGCGATTGCCCCAGGGCATGGAGGTGAGGAGATCCAGAAGCTCTTGAAGTTTGGAGGAGGTCGAATATCGAGTCGAGATGAAGATTGTTAGGATTTGACGTCTCAAGATTCAGCCCATATTGAGCCCACAGCGAGGTTCACGGTGAAAAACGGAGTCCAACGAGATCAAGATTACCCAAAACGGAGCTCGGATGGAGAAGATACGAGCTTTTGAAGTCGGCACGAAACCCGAGGCGGTGGAGGACCGCCGGCGGCCGGCGGAGTGGCGGTGGCGCGGTCGCAGGCGACGGCGCACGGCCTAGGCGGGGCCAACGTGCGGGACACGCGACCCAGGCGTGCGGCCCAGCGGGCGGGCGGCCCAACCGGGCGCGCGGCCCAAGCCCGCGCGTGCGGGCCGGCCCAGGCCCAGGCGCCCTGCCTGGGCCTTGTTCTCCGGTCCACCATGGACCGGGCAGTCCACAGATACGTCTGTGGACCGCGTGGGCATTTTTCATTCGTTTTTCACGGTCCACGACATTATTCCATGGATCGAAGCGCGATCGGAGGGCCCAGGTGACTCCCGATCTTGATCCGACAGTCTGGGACGTGATTTGGGTTGATTAAGGACTCCTAAACCTAATCTAAACCCTGTTTAACCCTTTTAAAAGGGTTGTGAGACACAGAAGGAGGCAGTGGTTCGATTTTTGCGCCGTACGGAGCTGTACGGACCCGAGAGAAGAGAGAGGCGGAAGCATTGAGAGAGAAAGAGTAGGAGGCTCCTGGACAGTGGTCGTCAGGTACTTCAGGAGTTCAGGGGGCCTTCTAAGAGAGAGAGAGCTTTTGAGAGGGGAACTTCTAGAGAGAGAGAATTGAGTGTACAAGGGTTGAAAGTGAGGTCTCCTCTTGTAAATTTTTTTTTTTATAGTGAAATTTGCATGTCCCGTGGAGGCGAGTCCTTTTGTGGCTTATCCACGTATTTTGATTATTTTTGTTTTATTTTTTTTTCTTCTTACTGCATCACGTGATATTGAAGGGATCTTGAGAGGTGGTGTCCTGACCAATTGATAATCAAGAAACAAGGGAATGAATTGTTGCTTTTGCCCCTTGATCATAGCAATTTCCTTGCAATTAGGATCTGATCTGATAGGATTCTCACCAAACAAATTTTGATACCTCCATATGGAATCCATGTGTGGAAGATGACGTACATGGCCTCTCTCGCGTATCCCTCGCCAAAAGGACGATCTTTTCATTCTCAAATGACCCGTCAAATGCTTCAACAAAGAAAAGAAAATAAAAGAAAAGACCCCGTCAACCCTCCGTTTAATATCTCCACCTACTCCCACTCGCTTCTCTAACCAAAGTCCAAGCAATCCAGGCTATATCCATTGATAGACCATTAACAATTTGATCTCTCCCTCTCTCTCTCCCTCTCTCTCTCAAATACCAAACAAATTCCATTCCCTTGCCTCACGCTTTGCCTGCTCATTTTCCAATACTATCAAACGTCGGAGGGCAAGAAGTGCATGACTGCACGCATGAGAGCTCCCTTTCCAACCAACCACTTCATTTTAGCTTTCAATCCGTCCAATACCACACAAAGAAAAAGAGAGATGAGTTTCCACGGATCCCACTCTTTAGGGAACGTACCCTTCTCATGGGAGAACAAGCCAGGGGTGTCCAAGGTCACACCAAGCTTTGAGGAGCCACTCAAGCTGCCACCACCACCGTGCTCGACCGATAGCCCGAAGCTCGCAGTGCATGGGCTGTATGTCCCTCTCCCTCCATGCCCCTTCCAGCCTCCTCGAAGGATCTCGCCGAAGAAGGGGATGTCACGAAGGGAGGACGACCCCTTCCTCGCCGCCTACATGGAGTGCACCAAGAGTGTTAATAAGCAAAAGAAGGCGTCTAAAGGTAAGGCTGGCTTAGAGAAGGTTGGGCTTGGGTTTTCTTGCAAGCATGCATGTGGCGTTAGAGAGGATGGCATGGTGAGGCTGTCACAACTTCGTCTAATCCACCTTAAAGGGGAGAGAATGAGAAGAGGAGATGGAAGGTTGGGGATCAAGAGTCCCAAGGGCAGAGGTTATTAATTCTTTAGGCTTTTGGTTTGTTAGTTTGGTTCGAGTTCTGAAGAGTTTTTGATAAATAAAAACACCTTTTTAATTTCAAGTTACTGCACCATATGTTTTTTTTTTTTTTTTGCTTTAATAAGAGTTCTTGTTCTCGATTTATAGATCATGTTATATCATGTTTAATTAGTGCAGATCTAAATATTAAAAGTTCAGTTGTTGATGGAATTAAAATTCCACAATCGACGTAAAAGGGACTCTACCAGTGAATGGAAGGTAGAAAGTAAGGAAAGAAGATAAGCATTGACTTGTCGTTGTCAAAGAATCGATGAAAAATGAGATCAAGAATAATGTTTTTTTTTCTGAAGTAGTAAGGTCAAGATTTAAGGAGGACCAAATCAACTAAATCACATAGAAAAAGACATATCAGGAATAGAATCAATAAAATTGAGCCCTTTTTTTTTATATAAATTTCATTTTTATAATGCTGCATATCTTTGTGTATTTATGAAATTTCTAAATATTATTTTATGTATTATAAATTGGAGAATGTGAAGGTATATTTGTTGATGGGGGACATCTTGCCTTGTTCAAACTATACATATCACCTCTTATACCATTTGAGGTGTAGTGAGATTCCATGAACATGCAATTATACCTGGGGAAATTAGAACACAATGCTCACAACATGAAGCCAGGCTGCTCATAAATTAACCTGTGATGTGGCAGCTGTTTGAAATATATATAGTACTCTATGTAGGAAGAAAAAGGCTGAACCACTGTCCTATTTAATCTGTTTGGGAGGATAAGAGTTTATCAGCATAGCATGTCATGAGGTATTAGTCTGGTTGGGTAAATGTCTGCAAACAAAAAGAAGAAGCGTGTGACTTCATTCTTTCTCATCCTTTGTATTTGGAAGTTAGCAGCTGCAAGATGAACAAATTGCTATTAGGTAAGAGTAAGACGACAGACTAATAGATTGGAGCTGGCTACTGAAATAGATGCCCTAAGGCAACTTCACAAAGCTATACTTGTAAAAATGGCTGCATATATATTGATTGACAAGGCTATCTCATCCAACAATTAGCCATTTGAAGAGAGACGGTTAGAAGTTCAGCATCCCCCATTTGGAAGACATCTACTTTGGACAGGGATTATATCCTTTGCATGAAAGAAGGATTCACTTTCCTTCATATGAATCTACCATTGGATCGCGCAATTGTCGCTTCAAGATCTATGCAGGTGGATAAAAAAATGAATTAATTCGGAATGCATTGAGGTTTATGTAGGGAGCGATCCAATGGTCGAAGTCATGAAAAAGGATCAATCGCAAAAGTTGCAATCTGAACCTACCTACTTTTCCATCACAAGCCTAGGCACTAGAGATGCATGCGGAGCTTCGGGGTTCACTATCTTGATCCATAATCAGTGTGGCATGACCCTCGAATACCTAAAAAGTTCGCTTTGTCTCTTTTTTTTCTTTCCTCTATTTTTTTTTTTTTGAGAAGAAAGATGGGCGTGGAGCCCGAGAAAATACATTGCATTTAGTTTGCTGAGTTATTTTGCAATGCTCTAAGTAGATTATGTAAAATATCTTTTCAGGATATTGAGCATATTTCTAAAAATCTGTTTGGACGATTGAGCTCAAAATCCCATAGAAATAATGAGTTTGGACCAATACAACTAGCTAAATAAGGCTTGACTAGGTCTGTCTTTATAAATATCCAGAGAATCATTTTTTCCGGCGTAAATCCCATGAAAAATAAAGAGGACCTACTTTGCTGGGCCCCGTAAATCCCATGAAAAATAGAAAGGACCTACTTTGCTGGCCCAAATCCCATAAGGAGCAAACGAGAGCACAGTAGGTCTTTTTTTCTTCTTATAGGATTCGGATTACCCACTACAATGGTTTTCTAGATAGTTGTAAAGACAGGCCTTGTCAAGCCTGATTTAGGTGATTTTATTGGCTCAAACCCATGATTTTTATGGGATTTTGGGCTTGGTCATTCAAATAGGCTCTAAGTAGATTTAAATTATGTGGAATGTCTTCTCAAGATATTGCCCATATTTGTGAGAGTGGATTTTATAAAAACAGCTTTTTCTGAGATGATCTAGCTTTAAATGATCTACTTTTTGACTTATAGCCTCCCAAATTATTAAGGAATTGGGGTAGGACAAGAAGAGATGATCAAATAATTCCTCAGCCGCATCCCAAAATATGCATCCTCCCATGTTTTTGCTTAGTTTCTTCCCAAGTTTATCTCCTGCATTTAACTTATTTTTGAGACCAAGTCAAGGAAAGAACTTTAAGTGGCACAGACATTCTTTAGAGGGATTTGGCAAAGACAACAGTATTTCCTCTTTGAATGGTAAATAAATAGAGGGAGGTTGAAGCAAACTTGAATTTGCTATGTGGAAAACATCAAGATGATGTTTTCTTTTTCCTTCTTTATTTGCTACCATTGTCTTGTTTTGTAGTTCACGGAAGACATGAATTTATTAGGTGTTCTTTTCTCCTCATTTTCTCTATGGGATCAGGGGGATTGAAGCTTTAGGAAGGGCCTGTTAGATAAAAGTGAGCTTGTGATCAGGGAGAAGGAAGGATCTTAGTCTGTTCACTTTGAATCATTTGAAAGAAACTTGAAAAAAGATTAAAAAAATTGATGAAAATAGGATTTAGTACTCTTTTCTTTCATCAATGATTCAAAAACTAATTAAGGTACATAGTCTATATTTGTAATAATGAGATCCGTCATTGTACAACTCGGATTGAATTTTTTTCCTAATTTGAATAGAACTAGTTTTTCAAAAATAAATATAACTCATAAAAATATATACAAAAAAATTAAAATCCTATAGGAGGTACATTTTATGTTAAGTTTTTGCCCGCATTTAAGATTGTGGGGTGGATTGAAATATATTGTGGGTCCGAAAATGTTAAGTGATCCGGAATAAAATATATGATCCGATACGGTCCAAAAAAAAAGCTTTAGTTGTGAAGTGAAAGGTAGGACCGTTCTAAACTCAAGTATATTTCTTTTATACGGATCTTTTTCTGAAGTTAAGAGAATAGTTTTTTGAAAGAGAGAAAGAGAGTTTTGGATGTACAGGGATTAGGATTTGAGAGATTCTTTGTCAATCTTGAAAATCTTCCACAGGCTATAGTGAATTTTTCTAGTCTCTCCCATGGATATAGGCAAAGATTGCCGAACCACATAAATCTTGGGTGTCTTGATCTTTTTTTTTTCTTTTCTTATTTTATTTTTTGAACTCTCGATTTGTCGCAACATCTTAACTCCTATATTAATTTTGCTTTCTATTGCTTTATTTAACTCTTTTCGGATTGAAAGATATCACTAATCAAAGTTTTCATGAAAAAAAAAAAAAGATTTGAGTAGCACGATAGAAGGTTGCATCATATCATAGATCTCAAAAAGTTACTTTCTTTTTTATAAGAAAAAGATCATTCTAATCTAGGCATCATATGATAAAGTTATAAACTCTTGAAATTTGTTGTGGATTCTATTTTTCGATATGGTAGATCTTATTTTTAAACTCTATTCAGCTCTATTTGTAACGGATAAAGTGATTTATATTGAGTCTGGTTATGCTTCTAGATCAAAATCTTAAGGGTACATAGTTTATTCTTATACACTATTTTGTGCTCTAAGATCATATGAATTTCATAATCATAGGAAACGATCTGCAAACGAATGTGATTATATTGTGCTTGGATACTTAGCAACTTGATACTTTTGTTTACATGATAAAACATAAGTATGAGAATAATTTTTCATATTCTTTATTCTTTTAAAATTAGGTTCAACAAGTTAGATTACCTAATCCTCCATGTGCAGAAGAGAATATCCTCAACCACTCGGGGAAAAGTTTCCCTACTTCAATAAAAACATCCAGATTTCCCTTATTAAACCTTGCCTTTGTCTCTTATGATGCCTATGTGAGAGGCTATAGGACAAAAACGTGGAAAGAAAACGAAAAAACGGACCACCAACAGACAGTGCTAATCAAATATTGCTAACAGTTGTTTTGGCAATAAAATATGAGTAATTGTCTGTTAAAGAGGACAGACTAGTGATATGAGAAATAAACATAGTAGGTGAGTGGTACGGAAACAAAGAATGCAGAGCTTGGAAGGAAGATACAACGTACAAGGACAAATCTAATGTCTCAGAATTAGGTCAATGTTCCTAGATATATACTATATTGTGTCCCATTTTCCTCCTCTCGAGCATAGATTATATACCAATGCTGAAGTTTGTAAAAGCCTTTAAAAGCAACAAGAGCAAGAAGATGTCTTCTTTTGCAAAACCAAAAAAAAAAAAAAAAAAATCTTAAATTTCTCTCTAGCCAAATTTTCCCAAAAATATAAATGGCTATCAAATACAAATTGTAATCAAGCATTTTGTCACTGACTTAATTTTGCCAGCTAATTTAGTCTCTGCTCTTTCATTTCTCCAGTTCGAAGCCAAAATGTTGATTTGAATCTTTTGTCTTTTAGTTCATGTTGGACCACTGCCTTTTTTATGACTAACAACTCAAGCTTACAATTTAAATAAAATGCTCAGAAAGACAGACAAATGCCAAGACTTAAAATGTCAGCTTCCCTCTACTAAATAAAGAAGCTTCATCTGGTCCTTCAATCGCAGTTTTTTAAAGAGTTGGAATATATCAATGGAGCTTTGAAAGGGACTCCATGATTAGTAGTCAGGGGTTGATTTGGAAGCAATGGTTTGCAACAAGCCTCGCTTAGGCCATGCAAGTAGGAAAAAAAAAGGTTTGTTATGGATGGCTAATGCCTTGTTATTTCACGGTTCTTCTGTTAAGCCTCTAATGCAATGCTGCATCACTTGTCAATTATTCTCTGGGGTGGTAAAAGTCAAATCAGACAATGAACATTGAACAGAATCAAACCCTCTGAGGCTACTGAAGACAATGATTTTTTCTTGTTCAGCTATAAACATTAACATAACATTATGTGCACGCCTTGAAAAGTTACTTTTAGTCCAATTCATGCAAAGCTCATTGAAGGTTATGAAGGATGGCAATACTCCCATCAGCAAGCATATAGATGTGCCATGATGAATGTGACATGAAGATGAAGGTGTCTCTCAATGTCTAATCTTTTGATCTTACCTTCTCATTATGTAAGCCATCATGCAGGTGTTTGATCTCAAGGCAAAGCACTGGTCGCCATAATGCCAGTGTCATACTAGTTGGTCCTCAATGTTCACGTGTGGTGGGGGAGGTGGTGAGCCCAACCTCCTAATTAGAGATGTTTTGTAGGGTCCTTGGTGAGTGGGTGCAAAGATTTCTCGGGACACCACTAGAAACCTTCACCATATGGTGCTTTCAATAGTAAGTGGAAAAAAAAAGAACAGCTGGCTTGGTCGTGGCAAAACAATGACAACACCGAAATAATTAGGGATGTCAATGCTTAACCATTTAACCCATTTAACTGATTTCAACTTATTAGATTTTTTATTAAATAAAATTATTAGATCTCTGGATTTG
This sequence comes from Elaeis guineensis, assembly GCF_000442705.2. NCBI lineage: Eukaryota > Viridiplantae > Streptophyta > Magnoliopsida > Arecales > Arecaceae > Elaeis > Elaeis guineensis. Next base: position 123,207,832 of record NC_025998.2, read on the forward strand.
GATTTTAGAACTATCTAATAAATAGGTCTAATTTATGTATCTGACCCGATTGCCATCTCTAAATACAATCTCCAAATTCTCTTTCGAAGAAAATTCACATATCTATTGGATGGGTATGGGATTAGCTGGTAATTGTACTTCATTGGCTAATTTAGCATGAAAAGAACTTTCGCATGAGATCAGCTGGTCATTGCTCATTTATAAGATTCCTTTAGCATCCCCTTCTGTAATTACCTAATAAATTGGAGGAAGTATTTTACTTTCGCCATTAAAATAACCTTTCAACAAACAAAAAAAATTCTCCTGTTACTATGGGGGTGGGCTAAAATATCGACATCAATGCTCATCTAGGCAATTGACATGCACATGGTTTGATGTAACGGTGGATCGTGACAGGTCCAAATTTCTCTATTACACCTACTCACTATTCACACACAAGACATGCGCACATGAACTCCATTGTCCCCTCTTCTATTGCTTCTGCCCGTGATTTTTTTAGCCACTTTTTTTCCTAAAGTGAAGCAACCACAACGCTGCAAGTTGAATCGTAGCATTGCTACTGTTGTAGTTTTTGCCTATGCTTTTAAGGATGTTGAGGTCAATGATTGGTGAATTTTTCCCCTTCAAAGAAGAAAATGAGAAAACATGGTGAAAGAAGGATCATATGAAGCAATGTAAAATAAAAGCTCTTAATTATATGTGGTCCTAGGAGCAATTAATTGATTTTTTTCTTTTTTGTATTTCTTTATCATTTAATCTGACATAAATCTTGAAACTGAGATTGCATTTCTAAAATTAGAGGTCGCTAGTTTATCTCAAATGATTTATGTCAAGGGCAAGTGAAGTACAAGGCTTGTTGGTGTTGACAATTTAGAATTTAGTAAAAAAACTAATTAGAAGATATTATATGAATTTTTTTTTATCTTAAATAAGTATCCAAGATTAATCCAGTACGTAGTTCATATGGGACTAAATACATCCTGCATAAATCCTCATAAAGAGCTATTACTCATAAATATTACCTATTGTCTCTTGGTCTCCATTTTGGAATGCTCAAATGAAAATTTCTATGTTTTTAAGCTTTGGAATTTCTTATGCTCTGGGAAAGGACAATCAGGTTTGTTTTTGGGAAGACAGATGGACCAAGGAGTTTACCTTTGAAAGACTGCTTCCCTTGCTCTTAACTTTTGGCCTCTAATTTGTTCAGTTCCTATTATATCTTGGGATATTAATTCTAATTGCTGGACGATTGGATTTGGAAGGATTCTAGCTATTCAGCTTGCTATAGGATACTGGGATTTATTAGACCCCATTAATAGCTTGTCTTTATCCGAGAGCTATGATAGTATTATGTGGCGATAGACTGCTTGTTAGAATTTCTCTGCAAGTCATCTTATCGGTTTCTTAAATTTTGGAGGCATTACTATTCCAAGGATTACGGAGATTTGGAAAACTTGTGCTTCTGATGAGGTCAATCTCTTTTGTTGGCTTGCCACTAGAGACAGGATTTTAATTGCTGACAACTTGATCAAAAGATGATGGCCTCATGCTCTAGCTTGTACTTTGTACAACTCAGTGGATGAAACTGTTGGTCACATATATACTTTTTGATATTCCTTTTCTTGAAGAAATTGGGGATTCTATGGATTCAAGCTGGATATCTCTTCTCATCTAAGCTCAAACCAGGATCTATGGAGTGACTGGTTGAACTAAAATTTATCAAAAGATTTTGAGGCCCGGATGGATGCTGCTATGAATGAAATTATTACAGAAGATTTTGATTCAAATAAATATGATAGAATTTTTAACAGTCAAAAACAAGTCATTAGAAGAGCTAATCATGGTTTAGGAGAAATATGATAGAATTTTTAATAGTGAAAAACAAATCATTAGAAGAGCTGATCATGGTAATCCCAAACTGGCAGAAAGATTGAAGTTCTATTCCTCTTCTAAGCAATTTAACTCGTGTTGATATATGTCGTTGCCTTTGTTTCTCCTAGCTAAGACAACCTCCTTTCATCTTTTCTTCAATTTTATTTCTCATGAACCTCTCTCTCTCTCTCTCTCTCTCTCTCTCTCTCTAAAAAAAAGAAAAAAAATCCACCAGCTGAAGAGATGCTTTCCTTATCCCTCTCTCTTTCCAGCCATCCATCTGCGTGCCTTTGTGCGACTCTTCAGTGGAGATTTTATTTTTATATGTACGATAACCAACTGTTGTGTTTGCTTAGAGCCATAACTAATCAATATACCATTGACTCGTGACTCCCAAGATGGCCAATAAAAGAAAAAAACAAGCTCAAGGGACACTTTGTCTTTTCTTCTGGTATTATCATAGAGATTCCCCAAGCTACAATCCGAGTCAAAAAAGAAATACTTTAACTAATAGAGAAAAAACTAGCTTTCATGATATGCTAATAATTAGACTTTTTTTTGGGGGTTTCATGAGAACAAAAGGATGGTGATAGACATTGATAATTAGACTTACAGTCCTTTGGATGTGTATGGAAAGTCTAGCATGTCCAACAGAGTCTCTTCTCTGATCTCTTCAAAGATTACAGCTTCCATCTCAATTCCAATCTCTCTAACCTCAGTTTGGAAATGCTTCCATTCTTCTCTAGACTCTGAGACTTCTAAATCCACCAACTGGGCTATGTCAGTGACATCTCCTCTTTGCTTTTCCCATGTAAAGATCCGCTCCTTAATGATGCTTTTAACTCTCTCTGGGCTCAAACATTCATAGGAGTCCCAAATCCTTTTCTCCACCTCCCTCACACAGTCCAACAGAAGTTGGTATGATCGATCTAACTCCTTCTTGCTCCGGGCATGCTGAGAAAGAAAAGAAGCAGACCCAAGAAGCTCTTCAAAACCAACCCAAGAAGCATCCTTTGTTTCTATTCCTGAACTAAAACTTGATGCTGATCAGGGGGAACCGAAAAAAAAAAAAAAGGGAAGAAGAAACAAAGTTACAATTTATATAGATGTTAGGGGTTGAAGTAATGCAGCTATATATATATACTTCATAGAAAGCTTAACTTACAATGGTTGTGAATGGGGGAGGCTTCACAAGAGTGCAGTTCAAGCACTGAAATAGGACTCAGCTGGTTGGAGTCCTCCAAAGATTTCCACTGTATCTCTCCACTTAATTCTCCTTCATTGACAGCACTGGAACTGGACAACCTGTGGAATTCTGTGACATGGCTCTCCCTTCCCAGATCAAAGAGACAACCAAAGACACTCCATCTCCCACTCTCAACAGCTAGGCCTTCCCAGCTTAAAGCCTTCCTGATGGCCTTCTGACACAAAAATTTGCTTAGTATGCAACTTATAACACCACCTCTCTTCCTCCTGAAGCCATGGCTGCTGAGCCTTGGCAGCCCAGTGCAAGCACTCTCAGGAGAGCACATGACTCTGGCCTGAGGCCTCACTGCCCTATCTGAATACCCATTCTCTAAGAGGTAGACATCCAGCAAGAAAGGTTCTTGCTGTTCTTCTAGCAGCTCAAAGAGCCTCCTGTGGTGCTGCACTTGTCTGGGTGGAGAGGCCATTAGATCTCCACCTCGAAGGCTTTGTAGGAGATTTGATAAGATGATTTAGACTGTAGAAAGAGGAGGAAAAGACTTGGAGGTGGCTTGGATATGAGTGAAAGAGAGATGGGAGGACGAGAGATGGGAGAAAGAGAGGAGGGAGAAAAGAATCAGATATCTGTTTCCTGATTTGCAAGTAACCCTTGAGTCTAGGCAGACCTGGGAAAGAATCTGAGGGTTGTTTGGAATTACTTTTGGGCTATTTGTGGGGAGAGACATGGTAGCCTTTCTGAACCTGGGACAAAGCCTGTCATCAGGTAGAATAGATGAACCGAGCAATATGTCCTTTCTTAAAAGTATGGTCTGCGTTGTGCGCTGATACAAAGCTACAAAACCATTTGAATTTTCTACACATACACTCTAGGAATCTATTACATATAACCCCCTGACAAGCCACTATTTGTATGTCAACCCCTAAAGAACTGTTGAACAACAAAATAAATATTAGGGTATTGTTTAACCTAAGGGGTGGATTATTTGTTTGCCTCTAGTTGCCCGTACTTGAGTGAGGTTAATGACTTAAAGCCCATTTCTAGCTAGTATCATTCATGTTTCTTGTTTGGTGCTTCCCGAGTCATCTTTCACTTGGCAGCTTCTTTCAAGTCTCTGCTTCCTTTTCATCATCATTTCCGAGCATAAAATGATCATATAAAGTGCTTGGATCTATATTTTTTTCCTTCTCTCTTCTTCTTTATGAATTAGATTGAAAATACCATATTCTGACTCAGAATCTAGCAAATATATGAAGCAAAGTTCACCATCCCGTTAATGAATTCTCTACCAGTATTATCCTGATACAATATTAATATGGCTGAGATCGACTCGATGAGCTGAGACTCAGTACGCTCCTCGTACCAAATCTCATTTTGATATTGGTACAATATGGTATGTCTAGTATATAAAATGATACATATTGGTACGGCAAATCTTGGTAATCGAAAAAAGGGTCTTGTTTACAAAATGCTTATGAGGATTACGTACCTTGTGGCAAATGCTTCTTAATTGTAAAGGTGAATTTGAACCAGTCAAGTATGGCTTTTGTAGGCAGATTTTGAGGGTGTACTTGCAAATGTTGTCATCTTTATCCGGACCGGTGAGTCATGCGCGCGGTGAATTCCAGCGGTGGGAACGAACTGCACGGTTCAAATGTCATCAAAATGATCCGAGTAGCCAAAAGAAAATGTGGTTGCCAAGTATCCAATGGTCCCTGCCAGGTTGTTGGGTAGTGGGTGGAGGCATGCGTCCGTGACAAGAGAGAAAAGATTGAACTGATTTGTTGGTGGGATTCTGGGGGCGAATGGAGTGGTGGTTTGCCTGCTACTCTCCAAAGTGTACTGCTTCTCCTTTGTCATGGTGGTGTGGTACCATGCCGAGAGGTGCGAATGCTTCAAACTTCAAAACCATCCCACCTTTTGGCCCTCTTCTGCTCTCAGCCCGAGGGCATGCCTTCAGGGGCCAGGAGTCACTCTTCGCTGCTCCTTTTCCACTTGGCAGTGACGAATCCAACCCCAGTCCAGGTCATTTCCTTTGGCTCCTCTCCCCAAGAACAAGAAACATGGCTAGCCATTAGCTTGCACCGCTTTTGGGTTTCCATGTTTGTGTAATGTGCTCACCTTTCAGGCCCCCACCTTTAAAAAGAGCTTTGTTCAACCAGAGGAAGGGAAAGTGGACCTGGTCATGGATGGATTAATCCACAACCTCCTAGTGGCCAGCTGCTTTGATTTCAAATGGGCCATGGGGTTGTACTTTGTAAAGCAGGGCAATCAGATTTCCACTGAACAAATTTCTTAGTGCTACCACTAGCACTCAAGTAGATGTGTCCATGCTACTGACCATTGCTCCCCCAACATCACCTGTGGAGGGCCTGCCATTTATGCACGTGACCTTTCATTTCTGATGTGGATCTACCAGAGCTTATTACCATTCCATGATGGAAATTTGTCAAGTTATGTGCTTCCATATCCAATCTCTTTTCTTCAAAGATATGGTGATTTGATAGAATGCCTTTTTCTCTCCTCACTTTTCTTATCAACTTTTCTTGGTCTTTAGCTGCACGCATGCACAAGCACGTTTAAAAGTATGCAGCCTTGACTGTTGACACATTATACTTGAAAACTTGCCCTGTATGATGGAATATATATGATCATGTTTGAAAAAAATTACCTAATATGGCTTGGTTCACTTAAATTTTCTTTAATCCTTTTTGTCGCATGAGTGAACCATCATGTCTATATATGTACAGCTTTAACCATGAATCATCACACTTCAATATTTACCCTGCTAACTGAAGAAAAACCAGTCTAATAGAACTTGAAACTGCGACTTAGGGACATTAACAAATCATTATCATCATATGCCTAAAAAAAATGAATGGAGTATGAAAGGAATGAACCAATCATTCATGGAGGCCTCCACTTTATAAATTATGAAATGATCTATAAAAAATTGAGAATCTACTTATTATTGAATGTAACTTGATGTTCATCTTCTAAAAACCTTTTCCTTTTACCTTCCCATTAGGTGATTTTAAACTACAGGACAAGAGAGTTCCCTCCAGAGTACTTTTGAATCCACCCCGCGGAGTTGGGATTCCCTGCCCCATGGTACTCCCAGAACCCAATATACCTTGATCTCTAGGCAAAACACAACCATGTAAAAGCCTTCTAGCACAAGGAAAGTTACAAGTATCGAAACATCAAGGTAGATTTTTATTCCTAATTGCATATATAAACTTTCTGATGATGATTGAAAGTTTTTTTTTTTTTTTTTCTTTGAAGATGATTGAGAAGATCATATAAACTCTTGCTTCACATACCTCTATGAAAACCCAAATCAAAGCATCGGTTCCCCACCATGGTTCGGAGATCTTCATGTGACTGATGCTACTGGTTGTATCTATTCTAGGCTTTATATACAAAGCAGCCTCTCCAACAATAACCAAAAAAAAAAAAAATCCATCACAAACAAATTAAAACAACAACAACAACAACAGTAAAAAAAAAAAAAAAAATCAGTTCCTCCACCTATAGCCACAGAAGATGCTGGCAGATTCATCTTTCTTCTCAGCACACTCCTGCTAGTGTGTTTCCAACCCCAACTTCCAAGGAGAACAACCCACATATATACTATCAGAAGTCCATTTGTGAGTTCCAGCCATTTATTCATAGTAAAACCAAAAGACTGTGAAATTATTGTCTAGAAAAGTGGAAAAAAAATCACGTGTGCTTTCCATCCAAAAGCATCAGAGAAAAATTTTCCACGATCAGCACAATTGTTGGGCATTGGACTACTCAATTGCACTTTTCAGGCCTTGTTCCATTCTTTTTCTCTCTCATTACTTGCTTAAATAAAGAGAATATCTTTCATTTGCTTCATTTCTGTAAGAAATAAGAGAATTTAAAGCAAAGAAAGAGAAAAGAAAAGAAAAGAAAAATCTTCTTCAAATTCTCAATGGGGTAGCCACTGTTTGATTTTTGTTTGTATTACCATTTTGAGTCACAAGCACCTGAACTATGCTTTCAAATGTACGGCAGATGAAAGCAACAGTGATATAAGCCAATGATTAATGACATTAGTGCGTGACTTTTTCTTTTTACTGCGAGCGAAATTATGGATTCTGTTAAAGATGCTTACACATCAAAAGATAAGTCAACCAATGTGTTGAGAGTAGTACTGTAGGCTGCCAGTCCAATGAAGACAAACAAAATGTTTCTTGCGCCACTTGGCATAGGTGGATTAATATAACTCATGGGATGTAGTACTAGATGTGGGGGGGGGGGGCGCTTTAATATGGAATTTCCAAGAGAGCAATTCATGGACCATTGGAACTTTTCTATGGTACTGACTGTTGTATGGTTTTGACTACATTAATTTTTTATTTTATTCAATAATTTTTTTAGATAAATTATAATAAGGTGCAATGTCTATTTAGTATTAGATATTTAAGAGCTATATATAGAAGTAATATGGGAGACTTAATCGATTTTTTTGTCAATTGAAGGAGAACAAATACTCTGGTTCCTAGATCCTCAAATAGTCACAGCTATGGGATTGGATGGCTGTTGATAGTGAATGATGACCATAAGATGATGGCAGTCTTTTCTCAGTTGCTAGAGTAGAGAATTCACGTAAACATCTGGGTCTGGCATATCACAATGATTCGCAAGTTTGAAAACATGGCTGACACTGCACTATCAAAAGTGACCATGTTGTCAAGTTTACTATATATTCCAAGGATTGTTGTGAGTTTGTCACGCCCCAAACCCAACATCCGAATCGGATACGTGATGGCCGCACATTCCTTAGAGCAAGCTCTAAAGAATATGCAAGGCCAAAATAAATCATTACAACCTTAACATCCATAACAATTAATTTCAGTAATAATTCATAAAACCTTGCATAATTATAAATTAATTTTCTTCAATCCTCTGAGCAGGTACTATGACACTCTATCTATCCATCTGCTCACCCATAAATCTAAGTCATAGCCAATCATGAACGTCCTGTAACTCTGAGAAGAAAAAGAAAGATGAAGAGGTGTGAGCTTTACAGCCCAATAAGAATTTTCATATCACACTGATATAATAATATAGTCTGAAAATAAGGATAAGCAATAAAATATAAAATCTCATGTTCAATGTCTAGAATAATGCAAACATCCATAAATTTTCTGTCTTGTTAAAATAGATGCATCATCATATGTTAACAGGTGAAACACTTTTATTCAACAATTATTTCATGTCTTATCTTTCATTTCTCTTTTCATAATCACATGATTTTTAACATTTTCTTTCTGGCTCTGGACTATCCAAGTCTATACCTCAGTCATCATCCGGATCGAATCCACTTAAAAAATCTTTCAAGGCTGTCCCAAGATGAGCTCCTGACCGGCTATCCCACGTACGAAAAGTTCGTGAGAGGCTGTCCCAAGCGTAAGCTCCTAGCAGGCTGTCCCAGGCATGAGCTCCTGGCCGGCTGATTCACCTGTAAGCCAGTGGGGGCTGTCCCAGGCATAAGCTCCTGGCGGGCTATTCCATATGACAAGGCTAGTCCATACCATATATCTCTTTCTTTTCATTTAATCATTTTGTGTTGATTTCATCAAATCAATTCCGACTTGCATTATGATCAATTCAGATATGTCATATCCATATAATCATACCATCAATCTCTGATACATATATATATTGACATAACATACTCATGCTTAAAATCAAATAACAGTATCTCAGGTATAATAAATTCATCGATCTCAAATCCGACGATGCAAAACCAATAATGCAAGACCAACAGTAAAATAGCATATTTATAATGATAATCATGTACAGGGATTCTTACCTTTATCGATGACTGATCAAGCACAGAAATCAATGTTCTTCTTTGATTTATGAATTTCACAAACAAAATATTCCACTCAATATCTTATGCAGACAATCATATTTCTTCATGATCCTGATCAAATATAAAAATCATATATGAAAAAAATTACCGATAATCGATCTTAATAACACAAATCTAGGATTTCTCCTAGGATTACCCAAAACTAAGATTCGTCTAAGTATCTAGACCCTCCATTGGTCCACAAGACTTTTAGAGAGAGAAAATTCATGAAGAGAGAGAAAATTTTAGAGAGAGAAAGTAGAGAGAGAAAATGTAGAGAGAAGGTAGAGAGAGGAGAGAGGAAAGAGAGAGAAAGGAGAGAGAGGAAAATTCTCTCTCTTCTTCTTTTTTTTTCTATTTTTGTTTTTTTTTCTTTTTTCCTTTTCTTTTTCTTTTTCTTTTTCTTCTTCCTTCTTCTTTTCTTTTCTTCCCGTGGTCTCCCTTGGGCCGAAACAGGGAAAGACTGTGAGGTCCCCCTCGATGGAACGGGCTCCGACAAGGTGGGCGGCATCCATGCGACGGCGACAGAGCAAGGCCGGCCGGCGGCGAGGTTCGGTCAGCGAGCTTTCTCCCTTTTTTTTTTCGAAAAAATAGGGGACCCGCTCCTTTCTTCATGATTTTCGACCATTGGCTGATCGCCGACGGCCAAGGCTTACCGAGGACGACAGGTAGAAAGGTGAGGGTCCTACCCTAGGGGTGAGACGTCGCAACCGACGGCGCTGGTGGCCGGAAAAGAGAAGAGAGGATCCGACTGAAACAGAGCAAAACAGGGGTTTACCTTGTTCATGGATTTTCCGACGATCCCAACGGCCGGTGAGGGTCTAAAGCCATGGAAAGAAAGAGAAGAGGGAGAGGAAGAAAGATTGAACCCTTACCTGAACTCCGATGGCCTCTTCGACCTTCGATTTCTGACGAACACAAGAAAAGGGTGCCGCGGCTTCCATGGAGAAAAGGAAAGAAATCAGGCTCAACGGTCGCCGGTGGAAGCTCGAGAGGGAGAGGAGAGGCTTATTTATAAAGGGTCCTAGAGTTTCAACTGTCCTAGAACCCTTCTCCGATCGGGATTCATCGGAGAAGAAGACTCCCATCGGGAGTCTTCTTCCTGTTCTATTTTTTTTTTTTTGTATGGCTTTGGGCTTTTGGGCTTGATCCAGGGTTCAAAGTGGGCCGGGGTGTTACATTCTTCCCCTCTTCAAATAATTTCGTCCTCGAAATTAAGTTATGTTGTTTGAGATATATTCTAAAAAAAAATATATATGCATCATGTCTTTTATTTCTCATGATCTTGTTATAACAAAAATTATTTGAAACCTCAACTCATCCCCTTTTTTTTTTTTTAAAGAATAGTAACATTTTGATCTTATATTAAAAATACCTTAGTTATTTATCTAATATATTCCACTCGAAGTTCATAATTGTCTCAGACTACCTATGATGTAAAAATAAAGAAAGGTCGAACATTGGACACTCTTCACGATTATCGATTTCTTTCTTCTCTTGACCTTCTAACAAATTTTATATTTAGACTCTCATCTTAAGAAAAATCTCAATCTTCTATATCAGTTCGAGTAACAATATTAAATTTTTTTAAAAAATATGAGATCTATGACAGGACATTCTAAGTTTGAACTAATATCAGAACTATCAAGCTATTAATAAACTTGAGATATCTAGGATTTCTTGACATTATCTATAATGAAGCAACCTACTAACAAAAATTATCCGACTATGATCAGATTAAAATTATTCTTTATTTACAACTAATGTATTTCATAATATCTTCGAAATCAAAGAATTAATATTTCTAATCAATTTAACCCACCATGCTTTTGCTGCGCACTTTGATCTTAATTTATCAAATTATATAATTATATCAAAGATAAAAATATCCTTATATGTTAGATCGATCCAGGATAGATCCAACCTTCAAATTTCATATAAGACTTAGGGCAAAATTTTTAAGTTTCTTTATCTTTACTATCTTTGGGCATAGCATATAAAAATTAAATCTTGATCTACTTCCTATATTTGAAATCATTATATAAGTTTCATCACTCTTCAAGAATCCAATATGTCTAGAATTAATTGGAGTTAATCTTAGATTTACCTTACAATCATTTAGATAATTTCTAAATCAATCTTTCTTTTTTAAAAGAATTAATTCTAACTTGACAAACTAGAAGACTCAAGCCAACATCCTTAAGTAGAATCAACTTGATTATTTCTTATAGAGCTCTCTTCATCACAACCCTTAATATTAATCGATAAATCCATACAAAATCTTGTCCCTTGTATAAGTCATTCAAAATTTAACACTAGCAAGATGTCTTAGTTCAATTTAAAAAAATCCAAACTTTGACTTGAATAATTAATACACTTCACCATCTTCAACAATCACAAGAAAAATTAAAAAAAAATCTATTCCAAAGATAATAATACAAATTATTAAAGATTTCATCATAACATGTATATCATACTCTGACAAAATAAATTTTCTTCTTTAATTTAACAACAATATCAAAATACTTTTGAACCACTTAGAAAAGTAAGCTTTTGACTTGAAATTCAATGTAACTTGAAGGATCAAGGAATCCTATTCAGAATATGATATTTTGAGTAACCAAAGATTTCACCAAAATGTGTATCTCATATTTTCATAATAAAATTTAAGTATATTTTTCATCTAAGATTGAGTTTCATATATGACCTCTTATAGGTTCATTGTTCAAAAATATTTCTCTCTCATATGATGTAATTTCTTCTTAGACCATACCCTAATTAACTTTCTTTGATAAGTCCAAAATTCATAATGTTCAGACAATTATCATTGGAATAAAAAAAAAATCACGATCTTCAATCATATAAGTTTTATATTCCAAAATCCTCTAGTATACTCAACATAACTTATCAATACCTCTCACTTTATTCCAAGGTCAACTCTTTTCATACTTAGGTCAATCTTACTAATTGAAATCTAAGATATAACTCGTCAAGTCTATTATAGATATCATATGCCACTTATGCATAAATTTCATCTTAATATCTATTGATTCAAAATCTAAATATTGAATCTTCTCTTTTATATCTATCATGTTCCTCATGATCATAACCTAAGTTTAAATATCACTAAAGTCATAATTTTAAATAATTATAATCTTAAGCTTAAATATCACTTAAATCATATTCTCTAATGATCATAACCTAAATTGTAATATCATTCTATTACATCTTTAATGATTATAACCTTAAACTCTGATATTATCTATCATACTCTATTGATTATAATTTTAAAATTTTGATATCACTTATATGACAATCCCTAGTGACCTTAAACCTGAGCTCTAGTACTGTTTATCATATTCTCTGATTTCACTCTGTCACATCCTATTGATCATGCATAAAGTTTTGATATCTCTTCATAATCCCTAGTGACTTAAACTTAAGCTCTAATATCATTTTATCAGATCCTAATCACTTATATCATAATCCCCAATGATCATAACCTAAGCTCTGTTATTACTCTATAATATTTAAATCACTTATATTATAATCCTTAATGATCATAACCTGAGCTCTGATACTACTTTGTCACATCCTATTGATCTTACATAAAGTTTTAATATCTCTTCATAATCTCTGGTGATCATAAACCTAAGCTCTGATACCATTCTGTCACGCTCCGAACTCAACACCCGGGTCGGATACGTGATGGCCGCACACTCCTTAGAGCAAGCTCTAAAGAATGTGCAAGGTCAAAATAAATCATTACAACCTTAACATCTATAACAATTAATTTCAGTAATAATTCATAAAATCTTGCATAATTATAAATTAATTTTTTTCAATCCTCTGAGCAGGTACTATGACACTCTATCTATCCATCTGCTCACCCATAAATCTAAGCCATAGCCAATCATGAATGTCCTGTAACTCTGAGAAGAAAAAAAAAGATGAAGAGGTGTGAGCTTTACAGCCCAGTAAGAATTTTCATATCACACTGATTTAGTAATATAGTCTGAAAATAAGGATAAGCAATAAAATATAAAATCTCATGTTCAATATCCAGAATAATGCAAACATCCATAAATTTTCTGTCTTGTTAAAATAGATGCATCATCATATGTTAACAGGTGAAATACTTTTATTCAACAATTATTTCATGTCTTATCTTTCATTTCTCTTTTCATAATTACATGATTTTTAACATATTCTTTCTGGCTCTGGACTATCCAAATCTATACCTCAGTCATCATCCGGATCGAATCCACTTAAAAAGCCTTTCAAGACTGTCCCAGGATGAGCTCCTGACCGGCTGTCCCACGTACGAAAGCCCGTGAGAGGCTGTCCCAAGCATAAGCTCCTGGCAGGCTGTCCCAGGCATGAGCTTCTGACCGGTTGATCCACCTGTAAGCCAGTGGGGGCTATCCCAGGCATAAGCTCCTAGCGAGCTGTTCCATATGACAAGGCTAGTCCATACCATATATCTCTTTCTTTTCATTTAATCATTTTGTGTTGATTTTATCAAATCAATTCCGACTTGCATTATGATCAATTCAAATATGTCATATCCATATAATCATGCCATCAATCTCTGATATATATATATATTGACATAACATACTCATGCTCAAAATCAAATAACAGTATCTCAGGTATAATAAATTCATCGATCTCAAATCCGATGATGCAAAACCAATAATGCAAGACCAACAGTAAAATAGCATATTTATAATGGTGATCATGTACAGGGATTCTTACCTTTATCGATGACTGATTAAGCACATAAATCAATGTTCTTCTTTGATTTATGAATTTCACAAATAAGATGTTCCACTCGACATTTTATGCAGACAATCATATCTCTTCATGATCCTGATCAAATATAAAAATCATATATGGAGAAAATTACCGATAATCGATCTTAATAACACAAATGCAAGATTTCTCCTAGGATTATCCAAAACTGAGATTCGTCTAAGTATCTAGACCCTCCATTGGTCCACAAGATTTTTAGAGAGAGAAAATCCATAAAGAGAGAGAAAATTTTAGAGAGAGAAAATAGAGATAGAAAATATAGAGAGAAGGTAGAGAGAGGAGAGAGGAAAGAGAGAGAAAGGAGAGAGAGGAAAATTCTCTCTCTTCTTTTTTTTTTATATTTTTTTTTCTTTTATTTTTTTTCCTTTTCTTTTTCTTTTTCTTTTTCTTTTTCCTTCTTCTTTTCTTTTCTTCCCGCGGTATCCCTTGGGCCGAAACAGGGAAAGACCGTGAGGTCCCCCTCGGTGGAACGGGCTCCGATAAGGTGGGCGGCATCCACACGACGGCGACAGAGCAAGGCCGGCCAGCGGCAAGGTTCGGCCAGCGAGCTTTCTCTCTTTTTTTTTTCGAAAAAACAGGGGACCCGCCCCTTTCTTCATGATTTTCGACCATTGGCCGATCGCCGGCGACCAAGACTTACCGAGGACGACAGGTAGAAAGGTGAGGGTCCTACCCTAAGGGTGAGACGTCGCAACCGACGGCGCTGGTGGCCGGAAAAGAGAAGAGAGGATCCGGCCGAAACAGAGCAAAACAGAGATTTACCTTGTTCATGGTTTTCCGGCGATCCCGACGGCCAGTGAGGGTCTAAAGCCATGGGAAGAAAGAGAAGAGGGAGAGGAAGAAAGATTGAACCCTTACCTGAACTCCGGTGGCCTCTTCAACCTTTGATTTCCGACGAACACAAGAAAAGAGTGCCACGGCTTCCACTGAGAAAAGGAAAGAAATCAGGCTCAACGATCGCCGGTGGAAGCTCGAGAGGGAGAGGAGAGGCTTATTTATAAAAGGTCCTAGAGTTTCAACAGTCCTAGAATCCTTCTCCGATTGGGATTCATCGAAGCAGAAGACTCCCATCGGGAGTCTTCTTCCCGTTCTGTTTTTTTTTTTTTTTTTTTTGTATGGCTTTGGGCTTTTGGGCTTGATCCAGGGTTCAAAGTGGGCCGGGGTGTTATAGAGTTATTTTTTATGGTGGAAAGATGAACTTGTAAAAATTGATGTGCTATTAGATGAAGGAATTTTATCTCACCTTTTAGCTTAGGAAAATATTGTAACGTCATTTTCATTTATATTTTTAGGTGTTGGGCTTATATATGATGTGATAAATTTGATTAATCAATTGTTGAATAATTATATACCTAGTGCTTTTTAATCCAAACCGGACCTACAAGCATGGTTCTATATGCTTTATAGCTAATTCAATTTAATATGGCATCATGCATGCACCTTAGCAGTATATTTGGTTGAGAGATTGTGGTAGTATTTTGATTGTACCTTTGTTTCATAGCTGAAACATGAACGGCCACCAGCAGATTATATGCACCAATGGGCATCTGCCAAGCTGAGAGAGGATTGAAGACATCCTGAACAGAAGCTGAAACCCAAGCTGAAAAGAGAGAGGTGCCACCCACCCAAGCAAATTCTGTCTCCTTAGTTTGTGCCAACCCCTTGGAATGTTCAGCTGGTTGCTTAGCACTACGAAGATTAGACCAAAAATGAAAATACTGTGAGGCCTCCTCACAAACAGAAACCATAGAACCTTGTTTATTTAAAAAGACTCTTTTGAGTTCCTTTCCCTCCAACTATCAAAAGACCGTTGACTCCGAAGAACACCCAATAGTTGACACGTGCTACACTCAGAAAACAAGTGATCAACGGATTCACCCGGGCCTTGGCACAACAAATAGCCTCCCACATGTTTTCCAATCTTGTGTTCATTCAAATCCCTGGTATTGAGCCTCTTCTTCAATCCAAGCCAAACAAAGCCCTTAATTTTTGATGACAATGGAGCGCTCCAGAGAGATGGGGCAAATCTACACATAACTCCTCTTGAGTCGACGAACTGATAAAGAGAAGCACGGCTAAAAATCCCATTGCTATTCATTTTCCAAATAATTTTATCTTCCTCTATGTTTTAAGTAATTGATTACAGCAGGGAGAGTGAGGAGCTACATTATGCTGAATCCCAACCGGGCAGTGGATTGCTTAATTTTCCATGTCATATTTCTTCAGTTGAAGAAGTCAGAGATAGTGCCATTCTTTTTGGAGCTACAAGCAAATAAATCAGGGAATATGAGTTTGAGAGGAGTATCCAAGATCCAACTATCCTTCAAAATGGGGGTGTGCCGTCCATTGCCAATTTGAGATTGACTTTGGTTCCAAAGTGCTGCCAAAGCTCTTACAACATCTTTCCAAAAATTTGAGCATATCCTTGGAGGCTTCCAACATCTAGAAAGCTTTACCTTTTTATGATAGGCTAGCTTAATTTGCTTCCTCCAAATACCCTCATTTTGCTAATAATGCATCATTTAGGCAAAATATGTCTTTTATTCCCAATCTCCCTTCCTCGTTTTGCAAACAAACACTCTTCTAGTTGACCTTACATGAGAGCCCAGTGGTACCAGAGGAACGGGTCTAGAGATGGGAATGTCCGTATCTATAAATTCTTTTAATAATCATGCCAGTAGCTTGAATGGTGACATGTAACAAAGGGGTAGTGAAGTTAAAACTAAGTTGATCAAAGTAAGTCTCCCTATAAAAGATAAGCACCGACACTTCTAAGAAGCAAGACGGTTCTCAATTCTTTGAAGAAAGATAAGCTAGTCTGATTTCCTTGGTTTGACACCGTTAAGAGGCATCTCTAGGTATTTGAGCAGAGTAAGAACTTCTATACAGTTGAGCTACTTACCGCATGCTGGGTCGTTCTTAGGTTTGTGACCAATATAGGAGATCGAGTTCTTGTGAAAATTGATTGAGAGTCCCAAAATTAACTAAAAATTATAGAAGATGATTTTCAAAACTACACAATGCATTTTTTTCCACCTTGAAGAACACCAAAGTGACATCTGCATATGGCAAAGGCTTAGTCCCTCTACAAATCCACATATTTCTCAATCTCTCAAAAATCTTAGCTAAGGCTGCTACACTAAGCATCTTACATAGATCGTCCACTACCAAAATGAAACAAAATGGCGAAAGAGGATCTCCTTGCCTGAGTCCGTGCCTGCACAAGATTTAGTCCCCAATCTCTCCATTCATGTTCATCCCAATTTTGCTAGAAAGAAGTGAGAAATCCAACCAGCTCAAATGCTGAGGAAGTTTCTTTTTTCAAGCAATTTGGTGAGGTAGTGAGGACTGACTCTGTCGAAGGCTTTCATAAAATCAAGCTTGCATATCACACCCTCGGTATCTGATTTCCTTAGATGGTGAAGGACCTCATTAGAACACAAAATATTGTCCATGATGTACCTCCCTTTAATGTAAGCCATCTGAGCTTCATTAATGAGATCATTTAGGAAACACTGTAGATAGCTTGCCAAAACCTTGGAAACGATTTTTATACAGCTATGCATAAGATTGATTAGCCGAAAGTCAGAAGGGGTTTTTGGGACTCATTCTTTGGGAAATCAGAATAGCATAATTTAGTGTTGCAAGATCCAAATTTTGAGAAAAGAATTGTTGGAAGAGAGCAAAGATGTCAAATTTAACCACTTCCCAAAACTTTTGAAAGAAGCATATCGAGAAACCATCTGGTTTCAGGCTCTTGTCACCTCGAAACTAAATATAAACTTTCTTAACTTCCTCAGGAGACAATAACACACCCAAAGCATCCAATGGATGGGTAAAGGAGATCCCAATCAAAGGCAAACCGAGGAGACCCAGATTCATCAAAGACTTCTTTGAAATACTTGGTGAAGATCTGATTTGGGTCTGCTATATTCAAAAATTCAGCCCTGAGCCATTCAATGGAAGAGATCCAACTCAGTTTTCTTCTAGAGTTGGTTGATTTGTGGAAGAACTAGTGTTGCCGTCATCCTCCATAAACTACTAGATTTTTGTCCTTTGCATCCAATAAATTTTTTTCTCTGATTTGAAAATGTCAAGAAGATGGCCTCTACGACTCACTCTAAACTCTCTCTCCGACTACAAGATTTGATTGGCTTCCTTCTTACAATTTATAACTCGAATTGGATTCAGCAGCTTAGTGAAGGAACCAGATATAGGATTTCAGGGTTAGATCTTGAAACTTTTTCAAGATCAGACAGTGGAAGATTAAAATAAATCAAAATTTATCTTATAAAACTAGAGAATCTCTAGATCTAAGATCCTCTTACATGATTATTACATGGCATTAAATCAAAAATTAAAATATAAAGAGCAAGAACTACATGTTGATCATATCAACATGTTTCTATACTACATCTAATGGATGTAAAATATAATAGATCAGATCTATTACCTTGTAAGTTAGACGTTCTAACTTTGCTGATCTGGACTTGAGGATGATGTTGCGAGCTGCACATACGTCCGGCCTCTAAGAGTCGTCCATACGAGCCCACGAATCACGACCAGAAGTCCTGATTCAGAAAATCAGTACAGTATGGTAGTACGGTGCTGATCCTTCTTCGATGGTCGATCAGATACCTCCTTCTTCTTGATTTGGACTCTTCCAAAGATGAGAAGTAGGAGAAGGAGTTTTAGATATGAG
This sequence comes from Elaeis guineensis, assembly GCF_000442705.2. NCBI lineage: Eukaryota > Viridiplantae > Streptophyta > Magnoliopsida > Arecales > Arecaceae > Elaeis > Elaeis guineensis. The sequence continues at coordinate 123,226,312 of NC_025998.2, forward strand.
ACACTCTCAGAAAACTCACAGATGGAGGAAGGAAAGAGGTGAACTCAGCAACCCTAGAAGAAGACCCTCTTCTTCTTCTCTTTGCTCTAACCCAGACACTTAGTTTTGTGTCTATTATATCTCCACGCCCCAACACTCTTTCTTCCTGATTTTTACATGCCCCAAAGGTCTCTCAATGCTCTATAATTCACAAAAATTTTAAGAAAAAATTTGTCTTAAATCAAGAGATATAAAAAATCCTTGTCTAGGTCAAATACCTAGTCAAGAAAAATCCAAACAGGGCAAGATAAGGGGTGCCCAACTCTTGGTCGCCCCCTCCTTCTTTTTTTGCCATGGACCACCAGCAAAGGGCATACAATATGTACCATAAAATCCATGAAAATCTCAAAAAAAATCTGGATAAAATCAGTGCCATAAGGAAAGAGTTTTGGTTTCCTAAAATTCTGTCTCATAGAATTTGAAATCCAAACTAATTCCTACTTTGACTTGGTCCACAACCACATTTCATGTAAGAGAGAAAGAGTGGAAAGCTTTGGACGTGCGTGAAGGCCTGGGAGAGAAGGTTTTGTTGCACAAAATAAGAGAGAGTGGGCGTGGGGGGCTAAGGTGGCACAAGGTGGAATCCTAGTCTTACTAGGGTTCAATTTATGACTTGTTCAAATTTGGTTTCTCAAACCAAATCAAACCAAAACCAGATCAACCCAATTAAAATAGGTCTTAACCCAATTAAGAATCTAATTTAATCAAATTAAATTAGATTTAAATTAGATTTAATTTTTTAATCAAATTAGAAATTAGGTTGACCCAAGTCCTAATTGAACTAGGACTAGTTTTTCCTTGCACTTGGCTTATCCAATAAATCAATTGGACTTGATCCAATCAAGCTCAAACCAAATCTAATTAAATCATATTCAATTAGACTTAATCTCAACATATTGGCTTAATCAAATTAAGTCAATTAGCAATCGAATTGCTTATCGATCCTCCTGCAACACTTGCACTAAGTTAAATGTCAATCGTATTGATCGTTTAATCCTAGAATGATTTTTAAACGTTGGATCGTGAACTCTAATGTGTGTGATCTCATAGGTTCGAACCTAAGTCGGTAGCACAGGAACAAATTTTTGTACCAATCGAAGTGACCATCTAGCAATGGTACCCGACAGTCGGATAGGTCGAATGTGTAGAACAACATTCTTAGAACCCATGCAGATATAGTTTCTATATAATTCATCCCCTTGACCAAAATGCTCATAAGAAACCTCAGAGTTCAACTGTCAACTTTGATCAGGTTGTCCACATTATATTTCAAAATATCAAATCCATCTGATGGATTACTCTGGTCAAGGTTTTGCTAAATTGAAATACAGTGACTCATTCTTCTCCAACTCTTGGAGTGGTCAATCCCATCTTGATCACACTCTGACTTCGAAAGTACATGACTGTGCCCAGAAGCCTTCCGTCACTAAATTAGAAATTCAGTTAGTCCAGTACCAAAGCACAGTGAGTTGCTTGCAAGTCACTGAGGTGATCTCAGGTCTAAGGGACACTTATATCTATATCCCATCAGAGACATTCTCGACAGCAGAATACTCTGGAGTTGGTCACGTTCAATGATGACGTACCCTTACATCTCACCTGTATGCCATACCAGTGTCTTCACACTCTTTGGTTAAGAGGACAACTAACCCATATGGCTTACAGTGACCTATGCTCGATAGAAGCTGTCGTCCTTATTAACAGCCTATCATTTGGTCGTGAACACTTTTAAGGACTAATTGATAAATCCTCTCTTTATCGAACCTAAATAGTCCTAAAGATTTTATCACAACAATGGAGTTCATTCGAAGATGAAAACTTATGATAAAAATATCAAAAATATATTTTATTTATTAACAAATCAATTACAATACAAGGTTGCTCAACCATCAACAGACTGACGATTGACTTTTGGGACATATTTTCCAACAACTCCCACTTGTCCTAAAGCCACTCAGCATAGTATCTAATATCCATCTTTGACTTTTGGTTGTCGAACTCCTTTATCGTCAGAGCTTTAGTGAAGGAGTCGGCCAGGTTATCTTTTTCTTCGATCTTCTGAAAGTCAACGTCACCTCGATCCATGATCTTTCGGACCAGGTGGAAGTGGCGCAAAATGTGCTTCGTCCGCTGGTGTGCTTTGGGTTCCTTTGCCTGAGCAATGGTACTAGTGCTGTCGCAGTAGAGCAGGATCGGACTATCGAGGGAGGGTGCTACTCCGAGCTCGGTGATGAATTTTCTCAGCCACATAGCTTTCTTCGCGGCATCTGATGCTGCGATGTACTCCACTTCACAAATAAAGTCTGTCACAGTATGCTGCTTGAAACTCTTCCAGCAGATGGCTCCACCATTCAGAGTAAAGATATAATCTGACATGCTTCTGCTATCATTATGGTCAGATTGAAAGCTGGAGTCTGTGAATCCCATAAGTTTCAGATCTGACTCGTCATAAACCAACCATTGGTCCTTAGTATTTCTCAAATACTTAAGGATGGCTTTAACCACTTTTCAGTAATTTTCTCCAAGATCAGATTGGTATCTACACACTACTCCTAGTGAGTATGCCACATCTAGCCTTGTACATGTCATGGCGTACATGATAGATCCCACGACCGAAGCATATGGGACTCTACTCATACGCTCTCTCTTCAGGAGTTGTCGGACAATCCTTCTTAGAGAGAAAAATTCCATGGCCTATCGATAGATAGTCCTTCTTGAAATTCTTCATGCTGAACCTCTTCAGCACAGTGTCTATGTATGTGGATTGGGATAACCCAAGCATCATTTTAGATCTATCCCTATAGATTTTCATCTTTAGGATGTAGGATACTTCACTCAAGTCCTTCATGGAGAACTGAGATGACAACCAAACTTTTATTCTTTGTAGTGCGGGAATGTCATTCTCGATTAAGAGAATGTCATCCACGTACAAGACAAGAAATACCACAATTGGATCATTTGCCCATTTATAGATGTAGGGCTCTTCTCCGTTCTTAATGAAGTCATATGTTTTGATCACCTTATCAAAACGCATGTTCCAACTCCGAGAAGCTTGCTTCAATCCATAAATAGATCTCTGAAGCTTGCACACTTTGGACTCATCTGTGGTTGTAAACCCCTCATGTTGTATCATATACACCTCTTCTGTCAACTCTCCATTCAGGAAAGCTGTCTTTACATCCATTTGCCATATCTCATAATCCAAATGGACAGCTATTGCAAGTATTATCCGAATGGATTTGAGCATTGCCACAGGGGAGAACGTCTCATTATAGTCAATACCATAATGTTGACGATATCCTTTGACAACCAGACAGACTTTATAGGTCTCCACCTTTCCGTCTGTACTCCTCTTCCTTTTGAAGACCCATTTACACCCAATGGGTTTAACCCCTTCAGGTGGGTCAACCAATGTCCATACATCGTTGACCTTCATGGACTCCATTTCAAATTTCATGACTTCAAACCATTTCTCGGAATTAGATCTCTGCATTGCATCCATATAGGTAATTAGATTCTCATCGTTCTCATCGAGTTCGATGGGATCATCATCTCGGACCAAAAAATCGTAGTATCTGTCCGGCTGACGTGGTACTCTACCGGATCGTCTTAATGGTGCAAGTACATTGGGCTCCGAATCTGATCTAATCAAATCTGACTCAGGTTCAGCTATTGGTGTCGGTCCTTCTACCTATTGAACTTCATCAAGTTCAACCTTAAAGGCAATGGTTCCTTCACTAAGGAACTCCTTTTCTAAAAAGGTTGCTTTAAGGCTGACGAACACCTTTTGTTCATCAGCATGGTAGAAAAAAATATCTTTTGGTCTCTTTGGGGTACCCTATGAATGTGCATTTGTCAAACCTAGGTCCAAGTTTATCTATAACTAACCGTTTGACATAGGCCGGGCACCCCCAGATCCTAAGGTGTAAAAGTGCTGGCTTACGTCCTGTTCATATCTCATATAGAGTCTTAATTATAGACTTACTTGAAACCCTATTTAACAGATAATAGGTCGATTCGAGTGCATATCCCCAGAAGGATGTCGGCAAGCTGGCAAAATCCATCATGAATCGGACCTGTCTAACAGAGTCCGATTTCTTCTTTTAAACACACCATTATGCTGTGATGTTCCTGGAGGAGTCCATTGGGAGAGAATCCCATTCTCTCCTAGATATGTGAGAAACTCACCAGAAAGGTATTCCCCTCCTCGATTAGACCGAAGAGTTTTAATACTCTTCTCAATTTATTTTTCTACTTCACTTCGGAATCGTTTGAACATTTCAAATGAATCCGACTTATGTTTCATCAGATAGACATATTCATATCTGGATAGATCATCCGTGAAAGTGATGAAGTAGAAATATCCACCTCTAGCACTTATGCTCATGGGCCCGCATACATCAGTATGTACTAGGCCCAAGAGCTCAGTAGCTCTCTCATCTTTTTCAGTAAAAGGTGACTTGATCATTTTACCAAGAAGACATGACTCACAGGTTGGAAGTGATTCATAATCACTAACTTCGAGGATTCCCTCTTGAGTCAACCTATTTATCCTGTTCTTGTTTATATGACCTAGCCTATAGTGCCATAAGTAGATATCTGATACACTATCTAATCTAGGATGCTTGCCAGTAGAATAGATTACGTTAACAGGTTGTGATAACATATACACACCATTGTTCAAATGTCCACAAAAAATAGTAACACCATTCATAATGATATTACAAACTTGTTTCTTTATTGAAATTTCATAATCATTTTTGGTCAGAAGGCCTACAGAAATAACATTTAAAAAAAAACTGCGACAGAAATAACAATCATTAAGAATAATAGTATGGAACTCAAATACAAGTTTCAAGATTTCTAATGCTAGAACTGGAACTGGACTTCCATCTCCAACATTCAGAAACCTCTCGCCTTGCTCGAATCTCCTACTAACCTGCAACCTCTGTAACGAATTGTAAATATGGTAAGGGCTACCGATATCCAATACCCATTCAGTTATATCACAAATAGAGAAATTACAAGGAGTTATCATATAAATACCTTGCCCAGCAACAGCTTGCTTCTTTCTCTGCCTGTTCGGGTCCAAGGAGGCAATGTACTGAGGACAGTTCCTCTTCTAGTGCCCCCGCTTCTTGCAAAAGAAGCATTCAGTTTGACTCTTATCGGGCTTGATCTTTCTGGTCTGACCCTGCACTGATGTCCCAGCCTGAACTTGTATCTTCTTCATTTTCTTCTTCTTCTTATTCTTCTTTTTTTTCTTTGAAGGATCGAGAACCAGAAGACGAACCTCCCACTAAGTTCACCGACTCCTTGTGGAGTTGGTGATCTTTCTCAAAGTTTTGAAGCAACCCCAGTAACCCATGATAGTTTACTTCAGGCTTTGTCATTCTATAATGAGTGAGGAATGGGAGATAAGACTTGGGCAGTGAGTTCAGTATTGCATCTTTCTCAAGCTGCTCATGCAAGGAAAAGCCGAGCTTGCTCAAATGCTCCATCAGCTCGATCATGTACAATACATGGTCAGTGACAGAGGCACCATCCCGCATTTTAGCATTGAAGATGGCACAACTAGTCTTGTGCCTCTCCACGTCATCGGGTGTGCCAAAGACATCCTCCAACACTTGAAGCATGTCCTTTGGCTAAGCCATCTCAAATCTGCTATTGAACTCATTACTCATGGCAGCCAGCATGATGCAGCGCACCGTGATCCGATCATTGAGCCACTTCTGATAAGTATCTCTAACTGTTCCACATGAATTGACAGCTAGCTCCTCGGTGTAGGATCCGTTATCAGATATAGGATCCGTTCATGCTCCAGAACTATCTTCAACTTTCGGTACCAGCTACCGAAGTTGGATCCCACCAACTTATTATTGTCCAACAATGATTGGAGTGATAGGGAAGTGGCCATATCTGCATAAAGAAAACTCATAACCTAATTAGTAATTGATTCATTAAACCTAAAGATTTGGACTTTAATCAAAAGGTTTCTTTCACTATTTTATTTGAATTGGTAGCCTCTACCTCCAATTCGAAGAATTATCCTAATTCCTTAGTGGGTACTAGAATCCATTTAGACCGCACACAAGTCCAACTTTGGTTGCCAAACCCATGTACATCTAAGGGTAGGTTCATAACCAATTATTTTTCTAAATAATTTTTAGTAATTTTAATTTTGTCCTAGTCCCTAATCAGTAGGCTTTGGCCTCCACTGAAAAGGTTTAGTTAGGTCCAACCATTAACATGACCATACTTGACCCATCTAGCCAATGAATGATTAGGCCCAACTTTGGTTGGCTAACCTAACCACCATTTAGAAAGATGCAGTCAAAAAATCATATTATGAATGACAATTCCATCAGCCCATAAGCATCAGGCCTTTGGGCCTCCAATGATTATCCAACTGATGGATCCATTATCATCCATTTAATGGGAGGCTATGATCTAGTTATCACCATAACTATTTTATTTTAAGGACCTAATAATTTTAGAGGATTTAATTAATTTAGAGAAAGAGGTCAGATAAACTAGTTTATCATGATCCTCCCACTGGCTTCACCAAGTCAGCTTAAGGGAGACCATTAAAAGGGCCAGTTTAGGAGCACCTAAATTAGTCACACTGATTTACCTAGCTGATATGGGTCAGCTCGAATAGTCAAGTGATCCGATCAAAATATAATTTCACCAAGAGGCCAGGTAAGTTCGATCGGTGAGAGGGTCTGCCAAAGCTTGCCTTAGACATCATCAGAAATGGCTAGATAAGCGGGCTGCCAATTAAAAATCACCGGTCTGGTTTACCTTAGACACCAACTGATTTAATTAGTTTTGATTAGATCAACCTAACAGTTCGTGCTAGACCGTTTAGCCAAGAATCAAGTCCATTTGAGACTTGGTTCTTGTTAAAGACATGGACTTGACCAACTACAACTATTATAATTGATCTAGAGAATCCTTGACCTAATCTAAGACAACAATTGATTAGATTTAGTCAATTCTCTAATTAAGTCCATCTTGAATCTAACCTTAGGTCTAACCCAATTAATGAACCTAATTCTTACTAACCCATTAACCCAATGTGTTATAGTTTGTATCTTAGGTTCTTCAATTCACAATCTTAGAACCTAATCAAACAACTTCTTAATTCTCAATTAAGTTTTGGGCTAAAGGTTGGGGTTCGACTTTTTGAAAATAATTTTCATATTTGTAAAATATTTTTACAACATGGTTCTACCAACCAAGTTGCATGTTTGATTCATAATCAAAATGCAAGTGAAATAAGCATGAAACTACTTTAAATCTAATTCAAACAGGTTCATGTAATTGAAACAATTTCAACTTTAAACTGTGTAAATTTTCTAGACAAATAAATGATGATCGAGCCGGCTCTTCATTGAAGTCGAGCTGGCTCGACGATATTTCACCTGAGCATCAGTTCTGTCTGCCTGAGAGAGTAGGCTCGAATCAACACTGAGCCGACTCGATTAATCCCCGAGCCGGCTCAGCTGTGTGCCTGAGCCAGCCCAGCTGGTTTCAACAGAACTGCCAATGGATCTTTGCACGGAAATTATTAACAAATAGATTTTATTTTAGATTTAAACATCTTTTAAATCTAATAAATTATAAATTTAATCTAGATCATATCTAACAAATTTATGATTAAAGATAGATCTACACGAACTAGGACAACCTTTGCACTGTGAGGGATAAACCTTACAGTAGGACAACCTACAGTTCGTGATTGATCTAAAAATTTTAATTTCAGATTTAATAATCAGATTATAAATTAGATCTAATCTAAAAAATAATCTAAGTATGTATAAATAATCATATAATAAACAACCTAGACTCTGATACCAATTGAAGGAACCAGATCTAGGGTTTCAGGGTCAGATCTTGAAATTTTTTCAAAATCAGGTGGTGGAAGACTAAATATAATCAAAATTTATCTTATAAAATTAGAGAATTTCTAGATCTAAGATCTTATTATATGATTATTACATGATATTAAATCAAAAATTAAAATATAAAGAGCAAGAACTACATGTTGAACATATCAACATGTTTCTATACTACATCTAATGTATGTAAAATATAATAGATCAGATCTATTACCTTACAAGTTAGATGTTTTAACTTTGCTGATTCGGACTTGAGGATGATGTTGTGAGCCACACACACGTCCAGCCTCTAGGAGTCATCCACATGAGCCCACGAATCACGATCAGAAGTCCTAGTCCAGAAAATCAGCACAGTATGCTAGTACTGTGTTGATCCTTCTTCGATGGTCGATCAGATGCTTCTATCTTGATTTGGACTCTTTCAAAGATGAGAAGTAGGAGAAAAAATTTTAGATGTAAGATACTCTCAGAAACTCATAGATGGAGGAAGGAAAGAGGTGAACTCAGCAACCCTAGAAGAAGACCCTCTTCTTCTTCTTTTTGCTCTAACCCAGACACTTAGTTTTGTGTCTATTATATCTCCATGCCCCAACACTTTTTCTCTCTGATTTTCACATGCCCCAAAAGTCTCTCAATGCTCTATAATTCATAAAAATTTCAAAAAAAAATTCATCTTAAATCAAGAGATACAAAGAATCATTGTCTAGATCAAATACCTAGTCAAGAAAAATCCAAACAGGGCAAGACAAGAGGTGCCCAACTCTTGGGCGCCCCCTCCTTCTTTTTCTACCATGAACCACCAGCAAAGGGTGCACAATATGTGCCATAAAACCCACAAAAATCTCAAAAAAAATTTGAGTAAAATCAGTGCCATAAGGAAAGAGTTTTGGTTTCCTAAAATTCTATCTCATAGAATTTGAAATCTAAACTAATTCCTACTTTGACTTGGTCCACAACCACATTCCATATAAGAGAGAAAGAGTGAAAAGCTTTGGACATACGTGAAGGCCTAGGAGAGAAGGTTTTGTTGCACAAAATAAGAGAGAGTGGGTGTGGGGGGCTAAGGTGGCGCAAGGTAGAATCCTAGTCTTACTAGGGTTCAATCTATAACTTGTTCAAATTTGATTTCTCAAACCGAATCAAACCAAAATTAGATCAACCCAATTAAAATAGATCTTAATTCAATTAAAAATTTAATTTAATCAAATTAAATTAAATTTAAATTTAATTTAATTTTTTAATCGAATTAGAAATTAGGTTGATCCAAGTCCTAATTAAACTAGGACTAGTTTTTCTTTGCACTTGGCTTATCCAATAAATCAATTGGACTTGATCCAATCAAATCCAAATTAAATCTAATTAAATTATATTAAATTAAACTTAATCTCAGCCCATTGGCTTAATCAAATTAAGTCAATTAGCAATCAAATTACTAATCGATCCTCTTGTAACACTTGTACTAGGTTAAATGTCAATCGTATTAATTGTTTAATCTTAGAATGATTTTTAATCATTGATCAACCATCCGATCGGATCGTCAACTCTAATGTATATGATCTCATAGGTCCGAACCTAAGTCGGTAGTATAAGAATTAATTTTGTACTAATCGAAGTGGCCATCTAGCAATGGTACCTGACGGTCGGATAGGTCGAATGTGTAGAACAACATCCTTAAAACCCATACGGATATAGTTTTCATATAATTCATTTCCTTGACCAAAATACTCATAGGACACCTCAAAGTTCAACTATCAACTCTGATCAAGTTGTCCACATTGTATTTTAAAATATCAAATCCATCTGATGGATTATCCTGGTCAAGATTTTGGTAAATTGAAATACAGCGACTCATTCTTCTCCAACTCTTGGAGTGGTCAATCCCATCTTGATCACACTCCGACTTCGTAAGTACTTGACTATGCCCAGAAGCCTTCCGTTACTGAATTAAAAATTTAGTTAGTCCAGTACTAAAGTACAGTGAGTTGCTTGCAAGTCACTCAGACGATCTCAGGTCTAAGAGGCACTTATACCTATATCCCATCAGACACATTCTCGACAGCAGAATACTTTGGAGTTGATCATGTTCAATGATGATGTATCCTTACATCTCACCTGTATATCATACGAGTGTCTCCACACTCCTTGGTTAGGAGGACAACCAACCCATATGGCCTACAGCGACCTATGCTCGAGAAAAGCTGTCGTCCTTATTAACAACCTATCATTTGATCATGAACAGTTTTAAGGACTAATCGATAAATCTTCTCTTTATCGAACCTAAATAGTTCTAAGAATTTCATCACAACAACGGAGTTCATTAGAAGTTAAAAACTTATGATGAAAATATCAAAAATATATTTTATTTATTAACAAATCAATTATAATACAAGGTTGCTCAACCATTAACAGATTGACGATTGGCTTTTGGGATATATTTCTCAATAAATTTTCTCTGATTTGAAAATGTCAAGAAGATGGCCTCTACAACTCACTCTAAACTCTCTCTCCGACTACAAGATTTGATTGGCTTCCTTCTTACAATCTATAACTCGAATTGGATTCAGCAGCTTAGTCTTCTCAACTCTCACGAAAGTATGGATCTCTACAGCTATATTAAGAGGAGCCGAAGATGATCAAGCCTTGATGACCACCTCATTGATGCCTTCAAAGCTAAGCCAACTTTGGTCAAATCCAAAGGCGGCCCCATTTTGTTTCTAAGCATCTAAAAAGATAGCTAAAAAGCCACATGATCAGTGTAAGGGTTAGAAAGGGCTTCTTGGTTGGAGTTAGGAGATAGGTCATTCATCTTGTTAGGGAAAAGAAATCTATCCAACTTTGCCAATATTGGGCAATCTCTTTGGCTACTCCATGCAAAACATTGGCCTTTGAGAGGAAGGTCTATCATCTGAGTAGCCCAAATGAAGGAAAAAAAAAGCCATTGAAACCTTTTCCAATGGTGCAACACTATCTCTCATGGACCCTATTGGTAGCATTGAAATCCCTCTTAACTATTCATAGTCCAGGAAAGGTAGAATGAACATGTCTCAACTCCCTTCAAAATTAGGAGCCTTTTGACATTTCTTTCAGTTGGGCCACAGACACAGATGAAGGTCCACTTGGTGTTGAGGATATGGTCCCTCAATAGAATTGGCAAAAATGATCTTCCAATATCACTTCTGCCTATGAGAATTCTACCTACTGATCCAACTGTATTGTGCGACATCCATTTACTAATTTTTCCCCCTGATAAGAATCTGAGAAGTGATTAGGAATAACTCTCAATCTTAACACAGCAACCATTCTCACCCGAGAAGTCCCTGACAATTTACCTTCTCAAAGAGTCTCCTAAACGTCTGATATTCTAACTGATTATAGCCATGTAAGAAATTCAATTTCACAACCAAGAACCATCATAGAAGTGGAAATAAGAGTATTCCAAGAGGAAAGTTCATTGCCATTAACACTAAATACAATGCATACTAACAGTACATTGTTACTGATCAGGTTAATCATTAGGAACAATAAAACACGAAGACAACTCTATCAAACCATTCAAACAGGAGTGCCAAACCAACGAAAAAGATCCTAACATACGAGATCATGAAACTCATTCAAACCAAGCAGAGACTTGCCTTGGTTCCCTCTAATCCAAGGAGGGTATTGACAAACTGTCCGCCTCTCCTTTGGAGTACTTGATTTTCAATTTATGTGCCCATTTAAGGATCTGCTTTGGGTCAAGGGACTTGAGCAGCAAATCTTGGTCCTTGAGTATAGCTCCTACCTTCTTCCTCAAGTCCTGCAGTGCATGGTTGATAGGGTCAGCAAGAGCCTTCTTCTTCCTTGTAGATAGAACCTTAGAGGTGGCCACCTGTACTTCTTGTAGAATTTTGATTCTTTGGCCCCTCCAAGCACCACCAGCAGTGAAGGGCCACTCTCTTTATATAGGAGAATAGCCAATGGAAGCTATGAGATAGCACCAGTAGTGAGGGGCAACTCTCTTTATGTCGGAGAATAGCCAATAGAAGCTATGAGATGCCCACCTTGTGAAGGAAAAACATGAATACTCTCCTCGTCCAAAACCTTACTCTCCTCACTCGAAACTTTAGTTTCAGAGGATATGGAGATCTGGGATAGGGGAGGTTTCCAGGTTTTGAGAACTCGGTAGAGCGTATTAGCTCAAAAATAAAGATGAGGCCACGTCCCTCTGGATTTCCTCATTCCATAAGGATGGGACCAGGCAAGGACCAATGACGCCATAAAGATACACCAAGCTCGAAGATATAGAACATTTTTCTCCTATGTCTAAGTCCAGGTGGCATTGAGAACTCTGATTGATGAGCTCTACAGCAGGGCTAAAAGGATCTGGACACGATATAGGCAAAGAGGCATTAGGTCTAGACAAACCATTGAACTCATCCACTATAGATCTGCTTAAATGTGATGGAGTTGAATTCAAATTATCCTCATTTAAAATCTCATCAATTATATGACTCTACAAAGCTCCAAATGATAACTGTCTACACCAGTTGTAATAGGCCAGGGTCACCTCCATTGCTCTATTTCTGTCAAGAGGGATAAGATGTATTAATGATGGATACTCAAATGCAGCCACGCGGCTTGACTCACAATTCTCCTAGCACCACTCTTGAATGGACAATGCGGTGAATTGAGTTGTCTCCTCCTCTTCAACCACCACGATCATAGGCACCATGGAGGAGGACATAAATAGGCAATGCATAGGGCTTTCAGCGACTACTATTAAAAGGCAAGAAAAATATTTTTGTGTCTATCTGCAACTCCTCACTAGATAACAAAATTTCTTACAAGTGAAGTACTTTAAAGGATTACAACAATCTGACTTATGGTGCCCCACCTCGCCACACCTAAAGTATATATCCTATTTAAACATCTATCAATGGAAGATAAGTGGAGGGCGATTAAGGCCCTGTGATGGTTGGTGCCCCTTATTCAGACTATTATCAATGCTCCTTGAAAGGTTGCGATTAGCTCCTCTATCCTCATAACCCAGTCGAGAACAATCCACCATTAACATAAATGTGTAGGATGGTCTATCAACACAGTAATTTTTTTAGATGATTAGTTCTAGAGTTAACTCTATTAGAAGAGTGGTGATTATGCACATCCCTATGGCTCCTTAAAAAGATAGTATTTGCCCTCAATGCCATCGAACCTAGCTTACAGAAGCTTGCAGGACCAGGTTGCATTGACGAATCTATGGAAAAGGGGTCACTACCTGAGCCAGCAGTACCATGACGAAGGTGTTCATCGAAAAAAATATAGAACTGACCTCTCTAGATGAGCGGCCTTCTTCCAGCGGGATCCAACGGTTGATCTAATTAAGAAGGACACCCTATGAAGATTACTGGTTGTTGTCCCCTGGATCCCAAGTTTATCATTGCCATCACCCTCATCATCATTGCCCTTGTTGTTGCCCTCACCATCATCAAATTCTTAATGGATACGGTAAAGATTAGCTATCTCATTGGAACTCCAGATAGGTATTTGCATTCTTTAGTTCACAATGCTACTTAGTTACATGATTAGTTTAAATCATACTATGGAATGCCCATAGTTGAAAGAATTAGTTAGATGGTTTTCTCTCAAAAAAATTCAATTATTTTGGCTCTTCGGTATATTAAAATCATTTTGAGTAACTCTTGAATGCAGCTTGTTGATAGATAGAGTAATGACTCATGAAAATTTTTATTAAAATAATTAACATGTCTTTCTTTGAGGAGAATGCTCAAACATTGATCTTAAGGTAAAGATGTATAATTATCTCATGCTATCAATAGTGGGCCATGTGAAGGTAGTAGATGTTCATAAGCAAATAATGAGCAATTTGTGGAAGCAACCACATAGCCTAGCCTCTAACATGCTTATATGTGGATTTTACAAAACAAGTATGAAGAAGAACCACCAAAGGCATCGATACTGTTCTAATGAAAATTTAAAATTATCCCAAAGGTTCTAGCTAACCCTTCATGAACTCCTTAGTTGATCTTACTCAAGCTACCTAAATTAAAGGCAGATCAATTTTAGACAATATTCTTTGGGCACATGAGATTCTTTACCATGCTAGGCATATTGACACCAAGGGGATTCTTTGCAAATTTGACTTTAGTAAGGCCTTTGATAGACTCAATCTTAGCTTTTTGCTTAAGCTTCCTAAGCATAGAGGCTTTTCTATTAGATAGCTTGGCTGGATGGAAAGCATTCTTTGCTCCTCTAAAGCTATTATTTGCATTGATGATGAAATTAGTAAATGAATCAATTATAGATGTGGCATCTGTTAGGGAGATCCCCTTTCCCCCTTCATCTTTATGCTTGCAACTGCTGTCTGGGTTAAGCTCCTCAATAAAGCTGCTTCACAAAATCTTTTTCATGGCTTTGGAAACTCATGGATTGAGAAAATACTCTGATTTGTAGATGATACCCTAATCTTCTCAACTGCTGTCAAAAATTCTATTTTAGCCTTAAAACTTATTCTTTATTGTTTTGTACTCATTTATGGGTTTTCACTTAATTTCCAAAAAGCTCTATTACACCTATGGGTGGTCTTGTAGAGGAAGATCTTCAACTTTGTGCTGCTTAGCTAAATTACAATGCTACTTCTTTACCAATTAATTATCCTAGTCTCTCTCTCAAAGATTTTAAGCTCTCAAAATCTAATTGAATGCCCCTTCTTCTAAAAATTGAAAGAAGACTTGCCGCATGGATCGAAAAATTTGTTTTCTTTGTTGATCGATCATCTGGTTCTACTGAATTAAGTATTTTCTTCCATTCTTCCTTATCACATATCTCTTTTTAAGCTACCTTCTTAGCTTATTAAAAAGATTGATGGATTTTGCCCATCCTTCCTTTGGAATGGTAGCGATAAAGCTGATGGCTATCTAGTAAGGTTAATTGGGCAAAAATCTACTTGAGTAAGGAGGAGGATGACTTTGGAGTCAAAGACTTGAACTCCTTTAACAAAGCACTTTTTGCTAAGTGGGGGTGGAGATTAGGGGTGGTATTTTTTCCTAACTCACTAGGTACCCAATCTGACCTAATCTGATGAAGAGGCTGGATGAGTATGGATTCTAAAAAAAATATCCAAAGCTGTTTCAAATCGGATATGAATAATAGTATGCCCCACCTTAATTATATATATATATAGATAGTTTAAATAGAATATTTCTCTCTCTTTTAAATAAAATATCGAAATATACCCGATCCCCCCTACCTCGACACCCAAATCCTGATGGCGGCCTAGTAGGGCTTGGTGATGGATGAGAAGGGTGTTGGCTGTGGAAAGAAAATGGCGAGATCATGCTAATGCCGGTAGAGGCTTGGTGGTGAGAAGAAGGGTGTCAGTAGCATAGAGAAAGTGGAATCGGGACCTTTCACCTAGAAGAGGGGGCAGCTAGGGTTCAGTTCATTAGATCAAGCATCGTTCGCCTGTTCGTCAACTAAATCTACCTAATCAGGGGTGTATTCGGTTACTGCAAGCCTCCCACCCGATCGAGATTCTTGAGGATGTGAAAAATAGAAAAAAATCAATGAAAACAAATGAAAGACTGAAAAATTAAAAGGTAAGACCATTTCCTATTGTTGGGTATAAAATATCCTCAGCCGAAGTTCTTGACAGGATTGACCCTCCCAGGACTCCTCCGGCTTTCGACCGCAGATGGTATCTCTCCGGACTTCTCCAACAGTCGGATTCCCACAGTGCTGACTGAATTCTCCCGACGGACGAACTCCCACTGCACCACCCGAGCACTTTCAACATGAGTTCCCCCAGTCATCTATTAAGCCGCCCCAAGTGCTCACTGAGCTCCGTCGCCAGCCGACTTTCTACGACTATCAGCTGTTCCCCAAATCCCTTCCAGACTTCTTCCAGCCAGGTTCAACTCCAATCCGAACTACCCCGAACTTCGTCAACGGCTGAACTTCTCCAACGGTAGATTCCTACAACCACCAGATTTCATCCGGACTCCTACGGGAGCCGGACCTCGTTCCTGACTCCGGCTGCAGGCGGACTTCGCTCGGACTCCTACGGGAGCTGGGCTCCACCCACGACTTCACTTATAAGTAAACTTCATCCGGACTCCTACGGGAGCCGGACTTCACCCACAACTTCAATTGCAGGAAGACTCAGCCCGGACTCCTACGGGAGCCGGACCTCGTTCCCGACTCCGGCTGCAGGCGGACTTCGCCCGGACTCCTACGGGAGTCAGGCTCCGCCCACGACTTCACTTACAGGTAAACTTCGTCCGGACTCCTACGGGAGCCGAACTTCACCCACAACTCCAATTGCAGGAAGACTCAGCCCGGACTCCTACGGGAGCCGGATCTCGTCTCCAGCTCCAACTGCGGGAAGACTTCGTCTGGACTCCTACGGGAGCCGGACCTCGTTCCCAACTCCGATTGTAGGTGGACTTCGCCCGAACTCCTATGGAGCCGGGCTCCACCCATGACTTCACTTACAGGTAAACTTCGTCCGGACTCCTGCAGGAGCCGGACTTCACCCACAACTCCAATTGCAGGAAGACTCAGCCCGGACTCCTACGGGAGCTGGATCTCGTCTCTGACTCCGGCCGAAGAAAGACTCCGTCTGGACTTCATCCCCGACCTCGACTGCTGGAAGGCTTCGCCCGGACTCCTACGGGAGCCGGGCTCCATCCTCGACTCTGACTGCTGGTAAACTTCGTCCGGACTCCTAAGGGAGCCGGGCTTCGCCCCTGACTTTGATTGCAGGTAGACTTCGCCCGGGCTCCTACGGGAGCCAGATCTTGTCTCCGACTCTAGCCGTGGGAAGACTCCGTCCGGACTCCCGCGGGAGCCGGACCTCGTCCCCGACTTCAACTGAAGGAAGACTTCGTTCGAACTCCCACGAGAGCCGGACTCCGAGCTCCTCTCAGACGGGCAACTAGCCACCCCTCTCCGCCAGACACTCCAGCTGGACTTCGGCCGACAGGCCTGGACCCTCTAGCAGGCCACAGCAACGGCCATGACTCTGCTCCACTTCCTGCGATGGATTTCACGCGGCTCCATCACTCCCTGGCAGACCGCAATAATGACCACGATCCTACTTCGCTTCCTGCGACGGATACCACGCGATTCCTCCATCCTCTGGCAAGTCGCGACAACGGACGCCGCTCCACCTCCCGCGACAGACTCCACGTGGCATGTCCTGGTGATAGCCACGATTCTACTCCACTACTCTTCGTAACAAACTCCTCCTGACCGTGGGCAGCGCACTGTCGGATGGTTACAAACATCGCTATCAGTCTGTTGCTCCCTCCGCCTATAAAAGGGGGACCCCAGATACGCTATTCTCTAAGCTCTCATTTTTACCTAGAAACTCTGCTAAAATTTTCTTTCGAGCACTCCATTCTTGTTGAGGCAGAGAACTGACTTGAGCGTCGGAGGATCTTGCCGGAGCAACCCCACCTCCGGTTTATACTTCTTTTGCAGGTCCCGATGGCGACCGCGACTCCCTCGACTCCAACTTCTCCGACGCAGACGGATTTTTGCACCAACAGGATTGGCGCTAGAGGAAGGGGTTGAACCTTCGCAGTACCCTTGTTCTTAAAGGAGCGCTCAATGGGACCGCCCCCGGGCATCTTTTCCGACGTCCTCTCCTCCTTCCTCCACTAGGTTTTTGCCTGATGCCTCCCCGCAAGGCGTCCACGTGACGATCCACGGCCTCCGCAGCCAGATCTCAGGCTCCGACCTCACCTTCAGTTTTCCAGTCTCCTCCTCCTCCTCCGGCAACGACGATTAGCGTGGAGCAATTTGACCTGCTGGCGCAGCAGGTCAAAGGCCTCGCTGAAGCTGTACAGGCCATACAGCAGCAGCAGCAGCCGCAAGCATCAGTGCACCTGGAAAGAGCATCACCGAAACACCAGAATCTGGCGGTAGGGCGAGCCACTTGGGCCAGCCACCCCATCTTTCCCGGAAAGACGAATCTGAGGGTGGAGAGCCCTCAATCGGATCATGATTCCACCCCTGGAAGATCTCTACCTCCATTCTGCCAGAGGACCCTCGAGACCCATAGTCGAGAGGATTTCCTGGACCGGAGGCTCCAGGAGATGAACCGATGGATCGAAGAACTCCGCCACGCACCCCCCGCTTATGGTGAGGATATTTGTACTGACCCTCTCTTTTCTTAAATGATCATGCAGGAACCGATCCCGCCAAACTTCAAACTCCCCCAATTTGAAAGCTACGACGGGACTTCGGACCCGGTTGATCACCTGGAGGCCTTCCGGATGATGATGCTGCTTCATGGCACACCCGACGCCATTCTATGCCGAGCCTTCCCATCCACCTTGAAGGGAGCGGCGAGAAACTGATACTCGACGCTGAAGCCAGGTACCATCTTTTCCTTCGATTAGATGAGCCACCAATTTGTGGCCTA